>NC_056726.1:1312948653-1313161153 GCF_019279795.1 Protopterus annectens | reverse complement strand
CCAGGCCCCCCTGACACATGCTGAGGAGCTCCTCGTCAGCCTCGGGGCACCTGCCTGCCCGCAAATACAAGATCAGGCGGAGAGCATTGTGGAGGTGGGTGCTACCCACACAAAGGATGAGGAGCGTGCAAGTAAGGCCACAGGGCACATCAGTAGACCACTGTTGTGTATCCATCTGCATCTGTAAAGTTTAATTATGCATATGTGAGATGAAATTTATATATTCTGTTGCTGCATTGTAGTAATAAACAGATGCGCATAATCTGTAGTATTGTGGGTTTGTACTGTTGATGTACTGTAATGCTGCTCCCACCCTGTACCAATGCCACAGGTGTGGCTATTGACATCACATCTCTCACACAACTGTGTAGGTCCTTCTGGTATACCTCCAAGGCAGCAGCCTGTAGCTGGTGAGTATGATGTTTGTTTAGGTTTGCCAATACATTGGCCATGTTTTGGCCATGGTATATTCCATGCACACATTTAACACACCTACCCATAATGCATGCTATACATGTTCACTTGTTGTTGCTGTTAACTGCACTGCATCACAGTGGTCACATGGTGGTGTATCTGTAGGGTATGTAAGAGTCATGCAATATAACTAACAACCTGTCATTGCAAGATGTGTGCACAGAGATGAACATAATACACAGCAGTGTATATACCACTATTACAATGGCAACTGTTACAGATCTACACAACGGCATATCACAATACTGCATTCCACAATCCTTACAACCTGTAATGTGGTCCTAGCATGAGCAATAAATGTGTAATATGGAATCCTATGTTAGGACAGCAAATATGGGGAATACATACCTTAACAAACACTGGAAGCATATGTGTGCATATACTCCAAATAACATATTGTGGAAGTAGCTTTTGAGGTACTGACGGCATGCACTCTTCATGAGTATGGACTTTCCAGCAAGTGCAGGTCCTCAATATCACACCAAGAAATGGTCTGCTGTCCAAGACGTTTGGCCATCATATGTGCCCACTTACCTGCAACAGAGGCAGCCATGGCTTGCACACATCTTACAAGTCATGGAATGGATCCCATACCCAACAGGTAGCACGCAGGAGTTTGACATGTAGCCTTACCTCACCATTTCATATACCATGGCAAACAGTGCAGACAGTCATGTATGTGGTGAGGATGTATGCAACAGGATTAATGTAGAAAAAAACAGGTGCCCATCCAAGACAGATGATGACACATGTTACAAACTGGTCATGCAGGCTGCCTGGTAACATGCTGCAACACTGAGGGTGTTGCAGGAATGTCTAGCAAGTACTGGCTGTGCAGTACCTGTGTTGACAATCACCTGGACTCTACATAAGTGTGGCCCATGGGTTAGGGTAATCAGATGGGACAGTTGTTCCACAAGAAACATCAGCCAGGGCTCTCTACAGGTAGCGTATGCATAACATCAAAAGTCCCCCAAAGGCATGTGTTGCAATGTGTACTGGTGTAGCAAGACCAAGTTGGAAACCTACAGACAGTATCAATTAAGATACATCTGCTGCACAACCAACACCTCACCCCACCGTAGTTCCACCATCCCTGTCTGTACCTTGCTGGTGCCAGTGTACCCCTGTATGTTTGCCATTCATTAGAAGGGACTAGGCTGGTACATATGGTGTTCAGAGCTTGGGGCACAGCAAAATGACACACATGTAGGCCATAGTTGTCAAGCATCTGAAAAAAGGCTGAGGAAGGGGAGGGGGTGTCATCCTGAAACGCAACAGTGCACTGAAGCAGGGATCCAAAGCTCGCTAAGAATGGCTGTATTTGCACACAGTCAAGGTCACAAATTGTGTCAGACATAATCCTGAATCCACAGCAATAGTGACGGCACTGTGTGACCTCCATGGGCTGTGCACATGAGTTGACCTTGCAATCATGCAGAGTTGGGGGACATTTGTAGGGCAGAGTGACCATATACTGGCAAATGCAGATGGTTCATGCTAGTATACCCCTTCCAGGAATAGTGACTGCTGTAGTACACTTACCAGGTGGTGCAACAAACCATCATGATAAGGGTGTGCACACATATGCACCCACAAATTGTATGCATCTCAATCAGCATCTGCACAACTAACACATTTGTTTGATACTGCATTTGATTGTGCAGGTCATATGTCACATATCAGGTTCATGCAATGTTAACATATGCAGTTATGTGGCCCCATGGCATATCAGGGAAGAGGGTGCCATGTCAATAAGGGTGTGTACACTCTCCATAGCCAAAGTAAGATTTGAAGATTGTCAGTGTAATTGTATTTTATTAGCCATACATGCACCGCTGATGATAAGATCTGTAAATCAGACATCAGGCATTCACAAATAACATCTGTTAATATATCATCTCAGGTATGTGCTGGACAAACACATAGAGGCTGTGAGCAGCAGAGCAAACTTAACTGACACACATATTCACATTCAGCAATGGTGTGTACAACTGTGATGTATGGTGCACAGTACATGCCAGGGTGCTGAACAGGTGCACAGCAATACTGTGTATATGGGTGCAGTGTGTTCCAGGGGAAGGGGCATCACCTACTAACACAATCCATGCATCACAGAGATGTATAATGTTGGTAACAGTGATTGACTATAGCTGCACTGCATGCTGTTGAGTGCCATATGTCATGCATGTTTACAGATGGGTAATGAGAGGTCTGTGTGTAATATCTTTGTGCAACCTCACCTGTGTGTGTGTGTGTGTGTGTGTGTGTGTGTGTGTGTGTGTGTGTGTGTGTGTGTGTGTGTGTGTGTGTGTGTGTGTGTATACTGTTAAGCAATGATGTACAGGTCTTAAAGTGCATTTCTTGTTTTCCCCTCACAGGTGGCGAGGTGGGTCAGGGTCCCCTCTGCAGGCAATCTGATGTTGGTGTCCATACAGACACTGATAATGATGATAGTTGTTTTGAGTTACAGGTGGGGTTGTCAGGGGCTGAAGCTGGGCAATCATTTGACATCTCACTGTTATCCACCCCATCCCAGCACACAGTCACATTGCCTATACATACCCCATCACCAGTGGCCATAGCCGAGGGACAGTTGGCAGTTGGTGGCATGGGACAGGACAGTGTGGTATCTATAGCACGTGTCTGGACACAGCAGGCATAGCCGGATGTCTAGCAGGGTACCACATAGGCAGATGTACAGGGGTGCTCATAGGAGGGCTTCTGGTCATCATGCCCCTGGCAGAGGTGCCACATCTGGTGCCACCAGACACATGTTTCAGGCCATCATGGAGGCACGAGCATGTATGGAACAGTATACCAGACAGGGTGTGAGGCTGCAGAGGGCTACTCATTCAGCTGTTATTGACAACATCCGTGATCTTGCAGGTGCCCACCGTTATTTTGCTGAGGTCATGGATAGATGGTTGGGTGAGATGGTGGGAATCCTCGATCATGGAATCTCTGTGCTCGAGCTTATGGTGGGAGCAGTGTGACCCCCACATGGATGTAGGACAGCAACACCAACAGCTGGAGGTTGACATGGACATGCCAGAAGTCAGAGCCACTCCCGTAGTGGCAGTACCAGCCCCAGCACTGCAGGGGGGGTGCTGTCCACACCACAACACAGCAGGTCACATGCACGTGGCCCTGGCCGGTCCCAAGAGGGACCTGGATCCAGCAGACATATGTCATCATCAGGGGAGAGTACCATATCATGGCTTGTACCTGGTGGTGCCCGTGGAAACCCTGGCAGGCACAGTTCTCATATCCGTGGCCAGAGACAGTGAACTGCAAACCCTGCCAGGTACGGTCTGCAGCTGTCCAACAAACCCCTGTATAGGGCAGCCACATGGCAGAATTGTGTGCATGCATACACACAGACATCACCAACACAGCTAGGGCTACCCCATACCTACACACACCACATCACAAAAGCCCAATAATTAATTAAACCCCTTCACACACACACACATGATGTCAAATGTATGTCTCAGCCTAGGTCTCTGGCAAACCAACAACACACCCTGTGTATATATTGATGCCTGTGCCACATCCCTGTCATCCATAACATCAATGCAGGGACAGGCTAATATGGTTTTGATGCACAGGGTGACTGTACTACAGTGTAATAATGTAATGCTGTGTAACATGTCAAAAGTATAGTTTAATGCTTACATGTCAGCAGGTGTAGCTGTCCAGCCATGATGCATTATAGTTGTTATTAACACTGAGTGATTGTGGTCTCCATAACGTATTCCGTTTGGGTTGTAGGTGTCCATGTGTCAGCAGGATGTTGGCTTGCTGTTGTTTCCTACAAGGGGTATGGCACTGTGGTGACACATTGGCTGTGCCATATCCAGTGTACAGGTGAACACATGTCACAGGCTTGTTTGTGTCACACACTTACCATTACGGGGTTTCAAACCCTTGCCTTACTATGTACTGCTATTAAACTTTTATGCAGTTATTGCACGGCAACAGAGCTTACATGTTGGAGATCTATCCAAAGTTATCTTTGAAGGTGAGTGACTTCAGCAACAGTGATAAAGGAGGGATAAGGTAAGTGTAGTACATGTGCCTGTCCACAAAAGCAGGTGTCAAGGAAGACACAGCTACATTCTCTCAGGGACTCACACACATTATCACAGTTGGCTGGGTCTGGATTAGAATGCCTAACTAACTAGTTTGCTACACTACAGACTTACGCAGATATCACATGCACCACAAAGGTTATCAGGCTGATATATGGGCAAAGGGTATGTCAAGGTAACTGACTTCAGAAGGCATGCTACAGTAGGGCAATGGGAGGTGTAGCAACTGTGAATGGCTTCCAAATCATTAATCTCCACACACACACACACACACACACACACACACACACACACACACACACCCACACACACACGCACACACACACAAACACAGATTTGCCAGTACTGACATGCATGGGTTCATTGCTTCACAGGTGTGTAGTAGTTGACTGTGCCAGAAGGCTGCACAAGGCTAGGCAAAGGGTAAACCTTGGCATCAGGCCACATGCCAATGGTCTGCAGTGTGGCTCAGGGGTGTAGTCAATGGATTGGCCCACACAGGTGGGTATTGTATTCACCATCCACTCATCTGGGTTACAATTGTGGGTGGCCAGTGCTGTGCAATGCTTGCCATGTATGTGTCCTTTATTCCATAACATGGATGGTGTCTGGGTTGTGCACATGTCCCACGTGCATGTTCTGTGACATGTGGAAGTGCACCTGGGGTGTCTGGGGCAAGTTGTGTGGGCAGATTATCATCTGATGAGGCATTCCTGACCTAATGTGGTAAGAAATGGCTATGGAACTGAGGTTGTGCCTGCACCTACATTGACAGCATGATACAGGTATTCAGTGGTGTTAGTGGCATCTGTCCATACAGGACATGTGTATAAGACATGGTATTTCCTTTGTGGGTTACATTTGCTGACTCTACAGTTGTTGCAGACGTCCAGTGCGGAACATGGCAAAGGACCATTGCAAGTAATTATTTGCCTATTGTAGGGATGGAACAGGGTGCCATGTCCTTTGTAGTCCACTGCAATCACACTGTGGTTACTATTTGTGGGCAATATGCAGGGAACTACCAATATAGCGGTTGTTACCTAGCCAAGTGTGTTTGTGTATGAGTCATGGGTGGAGAGTGTTCTCTGGGTAATACAAGGGTTGTCTATATTGTTCACCAATCAATAATGTCACATGTAGGTGTATGGATTGTCGACACCAGCCTCTCTGCTGTTTGACATCTGTTGTCCTTGTAAGGTGGACATTGTGATATATAGTAGGTCCTCAGTATAAGAAATGTTTAAAACCCACTCCACAATGAGTCCTGTTATTACACAATCACAGCTCCCTCCACACAGAATACTGATGACAAACACACACACACACACACACACACACACACACACACACACACACACACACACACACACACACACACACAGAGTCTCACAGTTGCCATGTCTGGGATTAGAACTCCTACCTAACTAGTACATCACACTATAGCATTACGCAGTTATAGCACACACCATGGAGCTTATAGGGCTAGCCCTTCCCCAAGGGTGTATTTTAAGGTGAATGACATCAGCAGGCTTGCCAAAGTAGGGCAATGGAAAGTGTACTGACTGTGACTGGCCTTTAAGGCAATGATTCCTACACACACACACACACACACACACACACACACACACACACACACACACACACACACACACACACACACACACACACAAACACACACACATACAGAGTCTCACAGTTGCCATGTCTGCGATTAGAACTTCTACCTAATTAATCCATCACTATAGCATTATGCAGTTATAGCATACACCATGGAGCTTATAGGGCTAGCCTTCCCCAAAGGTATATTTCAAAGTGAATGACATTAGCAGGTTTGTCAAAGTAGGGCAATGGAAACTGTAGTGACTGTGACTGGCTTCAAAAGCATTGATTCCCCACACACACACACACTCACACACACACACACACACACACACACACACACACACACACACACACACACACACACACACACACACACACACACACACAGTCTCACAGTTGCTATATCTAGGATTAGAACTCCTACCTATTTAGTACATCATACTATAGCATTATGCAGTTATAGTATGCGCTACAGAGCTTAGAGGGCTAGCGCTTTTCCAAAGGTGTATTTCAAAGTGAATGACATCAGCAGGCTTGCCAAAGTAGGGCAATAGAAAGTGTAATGACTGTGACTGGCCTCAAATGCATTGATCTCTGCACATACACACACACACACACACACACACACACACACACACACACACACACACACACACACACACAGTCTCACAGTTGCCATGTCTGGGATAAGAACTCCTACCTAACTAGTGCTTCACACTACAGCATTATGCAGTTATAGCACACACCACAGAGTTTACAGGGGTAGCCCTTCCCCAAAGATGTATTTCAAGTTGAATCAGCAGGCTTGCCAAATTAGGGCAATGGGGAGTGCAGCGTGTGTGAATGGCCCACAAACCATTCAATTGGAAGCACATACACAACATTCAGTCACACATAGATTTACATTTGACAGGACCGTGTATACAACTGCTAGACGAATAATGACTTATACAGTTATGTTGCACAGTTATCACAAGCACCACAGACACTTTAGTGCTAAGGGCTACCAGAAGCAAATGTCTACAGTAATAGACATTTGCACATCATGTAGTATTGGCCAATTGGATGTGTGCTGGGTGGGACAGGCCTTATGATGAGAAGCTGTTTGTCACTGTCTGTCACTCTCTTTCACACATCTATGTATGTGTATGTTTGGCCTATTATAGTGTGTTATCCTTGGATATATGTGTGTATTCCTATCTAATGTGTGTGCAAAGCATGACTGGTGTGCAATGTGGAGTGTGTGCACAGACATCTGTGACTGACAGGTATGTATAGTCCACGGTTGTTGCCAGGCATGGGCTTCATTTTTGTAAGTGTGGGAGCATGCCCATTATGACCTTCTGTATTGAATGTGCGAATCCATGCCAGGTAGGTTGTACTCTAGTGCAGGCATTTGTGTTCTACACCTACAGCTAGTAATCTGTTTCTGCAGGATTTCTGTAGATCAGTTGACAATATGGGGTCACAATGGGTAAAGGATAGTGGGATACTGTAATGGCATGCTCAGTATAGGTTCGGTGCTTAAACTTCGTAGGGCCAGGTTATAAAACTACCTTCTCCCCCCTTATATACTTATATACCCACATGCTTGTTTATATATATTGATTTATTTGTTTTTTTGTATGTACAATTATTCATACATTAGCTTACACATTCATATTATTTACTGTTTTTAAATGATGAATTACAGTTTTTAGTATGCCATGCACCAACGTTTATTTGCTCTGTGTCAGGTAACTTAAGGGTCATTCTACAATTATTCTTGTATTTATTCCGTATTTTTTATCTATGCGGTGCACGTTGTTTTAGTATATTATTAACTGCAGTTGGTACACAGAGACAATTTATGATGGAAATATCAATTTTAAATTTTTATTGGTTTTGTATTGTATTCAACACACTTGAAATTTGAGTAAGGGTTAAAATAATTAATAATGTTAATTATATCATGTGATCAACCACTAATAGTATTTAAGCATTTTTTTGGAACTATTATGGTTGTTTGACTTGATAAAGCCTGGAATAAACCAGGCGAAAGCGCTTGTCATATTCTGGTTCAGTTTTTGTATACCTGGTAACGTGGAATAAAGAACTTCTTTTACATCTTCGCTACTGGAATTATTGTCTCTGCTGGAGAAATTGTTTTTTCTTGTTCTTGGTCTTTTTGCGTTGTGGTTTTGGTTTTATTAGTGGGATACTGTAACTAATTGTGTCTGTGCTGCTTCTGCTAGATGGTTTTGGTGTTAGCAGAGATATTCAGACATATGTACTGATTTACACTATGATGTTTTATGTCATCAACTACTGACAGGTATACGTATTTGCTTGTAGTAATTTCCTGGGAAACACAAGATGAATGAAGCTATGCCCAGTATTGTGATCTGCAGCCTACATATTCTTACACAATCACCCCATTCTGGAGGGGGAGCTGCAGACACTTGCTGATGGGTCTGTTTAAATGGTTCAGCACCTTGGTACTGTGGTGGCTGAGGATTCCATGCTTGTGCATCTATCGACGTGACAGAATGGCCATATCCTGCTGTGGCCATACCTCACAGCTGTACAGATTCACACAGGTTACCCAGAGGCAGGGCTCATATTTCTGGTCAATACCCCTTCACATTGTGGTTTACGAACAGGTTTGTAGCCACCCATTCCTGTGTTTGCAGGCAGGGATAGTATGTGTACACATATGAGTTTTAGACTTCACACACTCCATGGTGTCCATGCTTCTAGTTCCCCTGTTATTCTATCCTCTTCTGAACATTATGTAAATGATATCTGATAAGTATCCCTATAGTTATCCCTTCATCCCAGCAGTATTTAGGGGTTGGTCCACAGTTCATGCTATAGGACATGGTGGGCATGCTACTGGGATTTGTCGACAGGGACTTGTATTTGTGTTCTGTGGACTTTGTTATGTTGTTATTTGGGAGTCCATGAGATAACATAAATTGGCAGTACAAGTGAGACACAGGCCTTTGACAGAGGACTGTAGGGCATTTGGTAGTGATGCAGGCCATCTATAGAAGGCCAGTGCATTGTGTCACTCCTACAGTCCCAGGGTGTAAGCCGCTGTATTCCCCTGGGGTGACAGGGTAGGTGTGCAAGGTGTTAGTGTCAATAGTTTCTGTCCTTTTTGATCCAATGGTGTGGATGCTGGCATGGTACTGCTTACAGCTAGGGACACACCTGCATGGGACACCTCTTCAGCATGCTGCATTCTGTGGCTATTCCCATACAGAGGTGGGGGCCATATTGTACTCATTCCCAACAGCAGGTATATGACCTGTGAGGTACCTGAGGCTGATGGTGGGGTGAGCAGAGTGCATGTGTGCTATGGAAGCTACTTGCAGCTGCCTCACAGATATATGTGGGGCATTCCACTTATGCTGGCTTGTGCAGGGACATCAGCAGTTTCTCAGTACTTCATACCTGTGCCTTTTGTGGTCTTCCAGTGTTTGGCCAGACTACATCAGTATTCCATACTACACAGCCAACTAATGTGCTGCTAACCTGTATGTACAATTCCAAAGGTATGGCCATTTGACAGTAACATTTTATACACCCTCTGTTTAGGGTACTTCCGCCTGTGTACTGTTTGTATGTCTGGGCCCACATTTATGCCATGCCCATCTTTCAGATGGTGACAGATATTGCATCCACACAATTAGTATGGATTACTGCTGGATTGTGTCTTGCTGGGATGCATTGTGTTTGGCACTGCAGTTGTGAGAACTTGGCCCTGTCATCAACAGTACTGGCCATTGGCCACCAGGACCCAACCCTCCATACCTACATGCTGACCACTTTCACACAATATACAACACAACAACAACCTAACACACAGAGCCCTGCATATTGTACATGTGCAACAATCTATCCTGCTACTTTGGCCAGCTGAGGTAATCTGTGCTTCACTGTTATTATACCCACACGTACATGTTACTACATTTCTACATAGGATTGTGGGGGGGCACACCTGACAACTGTAAACATTTGATATGACTGTACTGGTATTTCAGGTACTCTGTTGGCTTCCATTTCATTCTGTATTCTGACCTATCATGCAGACTAGAGGCATATCAGTGTCTACAGTTCTTAGGTTTTATTGACCTACATTTCAGTTTCAGACTTCTTACCCTTCAGAACTAACATCCCACTGCCTGACCTGTTGTAGTCTGTCTGTGTAGGTCTGGAGGGGGGCTGTTCTCCATAGTCATCAATCAGAGGCCTTAGCGCAGTCTTTCTTTGTGTTTGTCTACACCTGTCCTGCTGGCTGATACTGATGTTGGGTATGTGAGCCTCACTGACATGCATGTGTGTGTGTCCTATGGACTCACATTTGGCCCATTACATGTCCTACAGTGGGTTTTGTCACCTTGTCTAGTACTGCCTACTGTGTTGACACCAGTATTTGTTATGGATTTCATTCTGCCAATATAGGTGTCTACTATCTGCTGCCATCCCAATCAGCCACCCGATTCCCTTACATGATCACATCCATACCATAGATACAGGTAGCAGAACATACTACTCCATTCAGCAATTGATAGTGAAAGTGATTACCTTGTGGCTGTGCCAGTATTGGGGATGGTGCTGGAGGGCTGACTATGTTGGATGCACATAGTACACTCCCTATACATGGTTAAGCACAGGTAGTGTCATGTTTGGCATCCCTTTTACTGTATGTGCAAGTCAGAGAGAGGTGTCATTCCCTGATTTCCTACCATGTCAGTGTATGTGCTATGCGTTGCCTCTTTGCCAAGGCCTGGGCATACTGGGCATGCCTCCTTTTGCCTACAGGGGCAGGCTCAGGTAGTTCCTCCTCTGAGTCACTCTGTGCCTGTGCTGGCCTTGGCAGTGGTGGGGGGCTGTGTGGCCCTGCCCCATGTTGTTCCTGCTGCAGCTGTTTCCGCAAGATCATATTGTGTAGCATGGCACATACAATGGCAATTTGGGTACATGTAGCTGGTGAGTACTGCAAGGCTCCACCAGATATGTCCAGGCACTGGAACCATGACTTGAGCATCCCAAACACGTTATATTATGATTCTGGTCTGTGCGTTTGCCTCATTATGGAGTTCTTGTTCAGGTGTGTGTGCATTTCTGATGGGTGTCATCAGCCACAGCTCCAGTGCTTAACCAGCATCCCCCACTAGGTGGCCATATGGGATGTCCCCATTAACAAATCTTTGGTACAGCTGTGTCATATGCCAGATGTGGGGAGTCGTGATAGTTTCCAGGGCTGCCAGCACACACATTCATTATAATGCCCTGGGCATTGCACACAACCTGCCAGTTGATGGAGGGGAAGCCCTTGCGGTTTATGTAGACTCTACCCCGCTTGCCGGTGGTGCTTTGATGTGTATGTGTGTGCAGTCTATAGCACCCACTACCTCAGGGTATTCTGCTATTTGGTGGAAGAGAGATGCATATTGCTGGTCAATGCCTCACGGGTGTTGAGGAAATATATGTTGTCACCGGCATGTGCTGACATGGCATCCCGGAACTGATGGAGTACCCCGGATACCGATGCCTGTAAGATCCCCATGATATCCCCAGTTGGCCTTTGAAAGGTACCTGTGGCTATTATTCTTAAGCCTACACATACCTTGGCATCCTCTGGGCTGGGTTTCCCTCTGTTGGTTCTGTGTCTGAGGCGTGTCCAGCACAGCTCAACAATTTGCTGTAGGAGGTCCCTGTCCACTCTATAGTGCCCCACTATCTCCAGTTCATGTAGCCCCTGGTAGGTTACCCTGGGTCTGTACACTCTTCTCCTTCTCCTCACTGTGGGTTGGTCATCAACACTGTCATCCTCACCACCCTCAGCCTCTTCCACATGTTGATTTATGAGAGCAAAAGCAGCCCCTATCATTTTGTTGCTTTTTTTAGTTAAAATTTCCCTGTTTGTGTACACCGGTGGTGAAGAGTTTTTTGGGAAAAACAGAGGGAAAGGTGTTTGCATAGTTTATAGTAGTGTGCTGAGCTGGGCTGCTGCCTGTGTAATTGGCTGATTCTGATACATTTCACTTGCCAGCTATGCTAGTTCTCCTTGATTACTTTCCTACTGTTGTTTTCCCTTCCCATTGGCTTCCTGTTTAAGCCCAGAGGTAAGCTGCGCAAACCCAGTGCTCAGACATAAATGGAGCTGCTCTTTCCTGGTTTATTTATTGATTTTTTGTTTAAAACCCAGTACGCGGCGCGCACACCCATTTAGGCAATGTAAATACTGTTTAGCAGTTTCAGACACTCTTCCTTAGCTCTGCTAAGCTAAGGGCAAACCCAAGCCACAGAGCTCCATTAAGCTTACAGTATGCCTGACACACCCCTCTATGATATCAGTTAACTCTTAGGCTTGTACCATGGTTTCCCTGTACCTACACGGTTGGGTGCTGGCTAGCAATGAGGGGAAATCTGTGATTCAGTATCATTCCCCACATTTGCATATAACTGACTGCTAATGCCTAGTTACAAGTCTAACACTGAGTCTTCCCCCTTAGCAACCACTATTCAGTGTCCTTGTTGTCTACTGCTTGCCATTGACTATAATGGCAAAATTGTGATTTTGCCTAAAAAGCTTTTTTCAACGTTTTTTTTTTTAATTTTCAGGCTGATCCCATTTGTGCGCCACTGCCCTACACTTAAATGGCAAAAATCGGGCCCCAAAAAAGTCATTTTTTATTTTGAAACTATTTTCCATGCCAATGACCATATATGTGGCCATTGGCATGCCTTCCACATTATATGCATCCATTATTTGGAGCTGTCATGGCTCCGTTTTGTAGTTTGCAGAAATATACTCGGTTACTAGCTGAATACACATCTGCAGGTTACACTAATCCTACACAAATGGCTGCCTGCTTCCTGGATCACTAATTTACCTCATTTGCATGGTTTTCACCTGCAAATGGGGTAATTAGCATACAGGAGCTGTGTCCGTGCAGGAATAGTGTTGGAGTTCTTATGCACATCCTGGGAGCTTGTTCCTTGATCACTCGGCTGCCATATTGCCTCCAGCAGCTCTTGCACTATTCCTGCATGCTGTGTATCTGGGGATTATTACTGCATTCTCAAAATACTGTACTTTTGTCTTGTATATATTCGCATTGTGTATTTCTCTCTGTTTTTCTATTAAGCATCTTACAACTTGAATTGTTAGGTTTTTCTTGTTTTATAATTACTTTCCTGGAGCTTTTCTCCTCAGGTCTCTGCTGAAAAGGGGCTCCCTGGGCCCCAGTCAGACTAACCCAGTTAACAAATGTAAAAATAAAATAAATAAAATAAATAAGAAACTAACTCACTAACAAAATGACTAATTAACTAACAAAAAGATCTACCACTCGACATATATTAGAACAAATATTAATACTTATATACTGAAACAATTTTAACAAAGATCGCTTTCATACCAAATAAATACTTCATTAGGTTTATGTGTAAAAACATATCATAATATTAATGAACACATGTATAAATCTACAAGCGAACACCTAAGTAGACTGAAAACCATAGCTATAATTGCTAAGATGTAAATACAGTGAACATTTTTTAAAATAAAGCATTAAATCGCTAGGGAACTGTTCAACTGTGGCATCTAACTAAGAAAGTGCTTGTTTTAAAGAGTAAAAGGGCACTCGAGTTTCAGAAAACAGCACCAATGTCAAGTTATTTTCATTGTAAAATATTTACCATGTTTGATATTTTGTTTTTAACAATATTAGTATGTAATGTCAGCATTAATCAGTCCTATATCAAACTTTGAATAGTCCTTTAAACAGTACGGCAGTTTTCTGAGTTCTAGAATGGTTTTTATGGCGCAATAAGAATTAAGCCCCGGTTTTCTAACAGTTCAGTTTCAACTGCCACAATAGTTCACTTTTTCTAAAAGATTAAGGATGTGTCCTTCCAGTTCCAAAAGGTCCACATGATCAATAATTTGAAATATGAATCCAGTGTGTCTTTTCCTTAAGCTGCAGGTGCTGAGACAGTGCATTATTCTTGCACTTAGCTCTAATTTCAGAAAGATGGCCAGGAATCCTTCTTTTAAGTCTGTTGAGCATTATCCCCACATAAAATGCTTCATAGCCATTGCAGCTTGCCATGTAAACCACCTGCATTGAATTACAGTCACCTAATGAGTTATTTTTAATCATTTTCTTTAAATGTCTGTGTCTTTCGGCTTTTTCCCGGTTAGGGGTCGCCACAGCGGAACTCCGGTCCGCTAATAATTGGTAGTTGAATTTTACGTGCCGAGTTACCAGCCCTGATGCACAACCTTCAACAAAGGTGCGCCCATTCACGCATGTCTCCATGCAGAAGACATTCTAGCTGAGAATTGAACCGGACAGCATCTTACTGTGAGGCGACAACGCTACCGCAGCACCAAGGGCAGAAAAGCATGTCTGCCTCCTGTATGTGCTGACAAAATACACAGTTGGCTCCACACTTATTGGTGCATGTATCCAGTGGTCTGGGGGGCACCTTTAACCCAACTCCTGATGTTTCTGGCTTTTCTATACACAAGGGAAGGAGCAGGTCCAGGGATGTCCTCATTAACAAATCTTTGGTACAGCTGTGTCATATGCCAGATGTGGGGAGTCGTGATAGTTTCCAGGGCTGCCAGCACACACATTCATTATAATGCCCTGGGCATTGCACATGACCTGGCAGTTGATGGAGGAGAAGCCCTTGCGGTTTATATAGACTCAACCCCGCTTGCCGGTGGTGCTTTAATGTGTATGTGCGTACAGTCTATGGCACCCACTACCTCAGGGTATTCTTCTATTTGGTGGAAGAGAGATGCATATTGCTGGTCAACGCCTCACGGGTGTTGAGGAAATATATGTGCTCACCGGCATGTGCTGACATGGCATCCAGGAACTGATGGAGTACCCCGGATGCTGATGCCTGTAAGATCCCCATGATATCCCCATTTGGCCTTTGGAAGGTACCTGTGGCCATTATTCTTAAGCCTACACATACCTTGGTATCCTCTGGGCTGGGTTTCCCTCTGTTGGTTCTGTGTCTGAGGCGTGTCCAGCACAGCTCAACAATTTGCTGTAGGAGGTCCCTGTCCACTCTATAGTGCTCCACTATCTCCAGTTCATGTAGCCCCTGGTAGGTTACCCTGGGTCTGTACACTCTTCTCCTTCTCCTCACTGTGGGTTGGTCATCAACATTGTCATCCACACCACCCTCAGCCTCTTCCACATGTTGATTTATGAGAGCAAAAGCAGCCCCTATCATTTTGTTGCTTTTGTTAGTTAAAATTTCCCTGTTTATGTACACTGGTGGTGAAGAGTTTGTTGGTAAAAACAGAGGGAAAGGTGTTTGCATAGTTTATAGTAGTGTGCTGAGCTGGGCTGCTGCCTGTGTAATTGGCTGATTCTGATACATTTCACTTGCCAGCTATGCTAGTTCTCCTTGATTACTTTCCTACTGCTGTTTTCCCTTCCCATTGGCTTCCTGTTTAAGCCCAGAGGTAGGCCGCGCAAACTCAGTGCTCAGATGTAAATGGAGCTGCTCTTTCCTGGTTTATTTATTGATTTTTTGTTTAAAACCCAGTACGCGGCACGCACACCCATTTAGGCAATGTAAATACTGTTAGGCAGTTTCAGACACTCTTCCTTAGCTCTGCTAAGCTAAGGGCAAACCCAAGCCACAGAGCTCCAATAAGCTTACAGTATTCCTGACACACCCCTTTATGACGTCAGTTAACTCTTAGGCTTGCACCATGGTTTCCTTGTACCTACACGGCTGGGTGCTGGCTAGCAATGAGGGGAAATCTGTGATTCAGTATTATTCCCCTCATTTGCATATAACTGACTGCTAATGCCTAGTTACAAGTCTAACACTGAGCCTTCCCCCTTAGCAACCACTATTCAGTGGCCTTGTTGTCTACTGCTTGCCATTGACTATAATGGCAAAATTGTGATTTTTCCTAAAAAGCTTTTTCCAAGGTTTTTTTTTTTAATTTTCAGGCTGATCCCATTTGTGTGCCACTGCCCTACACTTAAACGGCAAAAATCGGCCCCCAAAAAAGTCATTTTTATTTTGAAACTATTTTCCATGCCAATGGCCATATATGTGGCCATTGGCATGCCTTCCACATTATATGCATCCATTATTTGGAGCTGTCATGGCTCTGTTTTGTAGTTTGCAGAAATATACTCGGTTACTAGCTGAATACACATCTGCAGGTTACACTAATCCTACACAAATGGCTGCCTGCTTCCTGGATCACTAATTCACCTCATTTGCATGGTTTTCACCTGCAAATAGAGTAATTAGCATACAGGAGCTGTGTCCGTGCAGGAATAGTGTTGGAGTTCTTGTGCACGTCCCAGGAGCTTGTTCCTTGATCTCTCGGCTGCCATATTGCCTCCAGCAGCTTTTGCACTATTCCTGCATGCTGTGTATCCGGGGATTATTACTGCATTCTCAAAATACTGTACTTTTGTCTTGTATATATTCGCATTGTGTATTTCTCTCTGTTTTTCTGTTAAGTATCTTACAACTTGAATTGTTAGGTTTTTCTTTTTTATTAATTACTTTCCTGGAGCTTTTCTCCTCAGGTCTCCGCTGAAAAGGGGCTCCCTGGGCCCCAGTCAGACTAACCCAGTTAACAAATGTAAAAATAAAATAAATAAAATAAATAAGAAACTAACTGACTAACAAAATGACTAATTAACTAACAAAAAGATCTACCACTCGACATCTATTAGAACAAATATTAATACTTATATACTGAAACAATTTTAACAAAGATCGCTTTCATACCAAATAAATACTTCATTAGGTTTATGTGTAAAAACATATCATAATATTAATGAACACATGTATAAATCTACTAGTGAACACCTAAGTAGACTGAAAACCATAGCTATAATTGCTAAAATGTAAATACAGTGAAAAATTTTAAAAATAAAGCATTAAATCGCTAGGGAACTGTTCAACTGTGGCATCTAACTAAGAAAGCGCTTGTTTTAAAGAGTAAAAGGGCACTCAAGAGTTTCAGAAAACAGCACCAATGTCAAGTTATTTTCATTGTAAAATATTTACCATGTTTGATATTTTGTTTTTAACAATATTAGTATGTAATGTCAGCATTAATCAGTCCTATATCAAACTTTGAATAGTCCTTTAAACAGTAGGGCAGTTTTCTGAGTTCTAGAATGGTTTTTATGGAGCAATAAGAATTAAGCCCCGGTTTTCTAAGAGTTCAGTTTCAACTGCCACAATAGTTCACTTTTTCTAAAAGATTAGGGATGTGTCCTTCCAGTTCCAAAAGGTCCACATGATCAATAATTTGAAATATGAAGCCAGTGTGTCTTTTCCGTAAGCTGCAGGTGCTGAGACAGTGCATTATTCTTGCACTTAGCTCTAATTTCAGAAAGATGGCCAGAAATCCTTCTTTTAAGTCTGTTGAGCATTATCCCCACATAAAATGCTTCACAGTCATTGCAGCTTGCCATGTAAACCACCTGCATTGAATTACAGTCACCTCATGTGTTATTTTTAATCATTTTCTTTAAATGTTTGTGTCTTTCGGCTTTTTCCCGGTTAGGGGTCGCCACAGCGGAACTCTGGTCCGCTAATAATTGGTAGTTGAATTTTACATGCCGAGTTGCCAGCCCTGATGCACAACCTTCAACGAAGGTATGCCCATTCACACATGTCTCCATGCAGAAGACGTTCTAGCTGAGAATTGAACCGGACAGCATCTTACTGTGAGGCGACAATGCTACCGCAGCACTAAGGGCAGAAAAACATGTCTGCCCCCTGTATGTGCTGACAAAATACACAGTTGGCTCCACACTTATTGGTGCATGTATCCAGTGGTCTTGGGGGCACCTTTAACCCAACTCCTGATGTTTCTGGCTTTCCTATACACAAGGGAAGGAGCTTTTCCAAAGATGCCCATTAAATATAAGCTTTCAGTAATTATGGCCTAATTCTCTCTAATAATATTAATGATGCTGTGATAGTCAACACTAAAAGTCAAGATACAACTGTCTTTAGATTTGTTGTCCATAGATTTCTTTAACACCCTCCTATAAGGACTGTTAAGTGCTGGTGAATTTGTACTTTTTATTTCAATTATAGGCTACAGAATGATTATTAACATATTGCTTTAATATCCCCTCACCAAAAAAATCATTTTCAAGATCATTTAGGCTGTTAAGGAAGGGTTCCATTTTCTTGGTGATCATAGCCAACCTGTAGCCCTGGGATTTAAAAATGTTATATTTTGTCCTGGTGGGATGGAGATTCATATTAAGTAGCAGGAGGTTTACTCTGGTAGGTTTTCTGTAAAGATCTGTGCCCATTTTACCTTGGTTGAAGTCTTTAGTAATCTGCATATCTAAGAAGACTGCTGAGGTGAGGCCATGGGAAGAGGTGAAATGCAGGAAGCTGGTGGTTTGATTCAGATAGTTGATAAAATCTTCTGATTTAGCACTGTCTTCTTTCCACTCAATAAATATGTCATCAGTAAAGCGCATGTATTCTCTGTTGTTAAAAACATAATCCTCCTCCCACTTGCCTATGGCTATGTTGACTAGGCTAGGGGGTCATAGCTGCCCCCATGGCTATACAAGTCTTTTGTTTATAGTAATTTCCATTAAAATATAAACAAATTGTAGCTAAGCACCCTATCTAAACGTTTACCTGCTCTTGCATGTTGTGCAGGTGTGCCATTGTTGTTTTTCCTGATGACTCAATCAGTGTTTCAATACAATAATTATGTGGAGGTACAGTATATAATGATTCAACATCTATTCTTAATAAAATGCTATCAGCATCAATTGTAATGTTTTTTATTTTCCTTAAAAAAAATCATTAGTCTTTTATCAAAGTCAAGTCAAAGATAACTGTATTGCCATTCAGAACTACACAGCAGTGTAGCTGAACAAAATTACAATGCTTCATTCTCAACGCAGAAAACAGTTGCACATATAGACAAAGAAAAATTAATAAAATATCACAGAAGAATTTTAATAAGTAGCAATTTGTAAGTAAAGTAGGACAGCAGTGACCCACACCCATCCCAGAACAGGAGACAAGGAAGACAAGGAACAATATAAAGGTAATATTGTCACAGTAAAATTGAAACAATAGCAGCATATCTATGATTAGACTGAATTATTGCACAGTTTGTATATTGCACTTTTCAGTCCTTCGGTGAGTAGGTGTTTTATGTGTGTAATGTTCTTCTCAGCCAGAGGTTGTAACAAAATATCCAGGTAGATAACAGCAGCTTCAGTCAAGGACATCCTACTTGCAACCACTGGCCTGTAAGGAGGTTTTTCTCTATTTTTATGTGGCTTAGGGATTCCAAAGAATTTAGGCAAGTGAGGGGAAGGTGTCTGTAGATTGCCAAACAAGTTATCTGTTTACAAACCATCATCATAAAGAGCAGTCAAGGCTGTGTACCAGTTGTTGTATGATGCCTTAATCTCTTCTAAAGGTAAAGATTCATAATAATTAGTGTGGCTGAATGTTTCTTCTATCCTCTGGTTATGGCTGCTGGTTTCAATAACAACAATACCCCCTCCCTTGTCAGCCTTCATAACCCATTGAGACTTATCTCTGTCTAGCTCTAACAGTGCTTTTTTCCTACTTTTGTTGAGGTTATAGCTTTGGAGAGTGCATTATTTACCTGTGTGGCTGTGATTACTGGAATTTGGCAATCTTTTGGTATTGAGAAGGGCCCTTTAGGGGGAGAGAGGGGGGTAAAGTTGGCACCAAATCGATCTGCCAGGATATTGGCAATGTCCTTGGGGTCAGTATATTTAATGCCATTCTGTTGTAGCTCAGAGCAGGTCTTAGCATTGGCATTTAGATACTTGACATAACTATAGAATGCCTTGTGGTTGTCCCTGGAATCTTTGGCAATTTTATTTTCATAACTAGCTTTGGAGGATTTTTGAGGGATCTCAGCTTCTTACTGAGCCTGGTAAGGGAGTATTTTGCACCCTGGGATTTTCCTCTTTTCTGCAACAGTTTCTTCCTTCTGTTGTATAGTTTGTTTATGGCAGGGGACCACCAGATTGACTTCCTTTTTTTGGAGGAGAGCATCTTGGTTGTATTTGGAATGGCACAATTCATGCACGAGTGGATGTGCTCATACAGTGCTTTATTGTAGGATTCAGTAGTCGAACTTTCAGTTCTTGTCTGCATGGGTGTCATGAAGTTTGTCACTTCTGACCTGAATAGCATGAAGTTGGCTTTGGAGAAGTTTGTTATGGAGGTTTCCTTACTGGGGGGGTGGGATGTGGATGTCAAGGGTGATTAGCTTATGGTCAGACCTGACCAACGAGGGGATGACCACTGATGTGGAGCATTGATTTCCCATGTTGGTATTGACCAGGTGTAGGATATTTGAGCCCCTGGTGGGACTATTGATTAGTTGATCCAGGGCGTTGGAATTTAAGAATTCCAAGAACCGTTGGGCAAAGGTGTTGGGACCTGAGTAGTTTTCCCAATTAATGACGGGGTAGTTGAAATCACCCAGTATTAGGGTGTTTGGTTGTATCTTAATATTTTCTAGTATGTTTAGAAAGGTGTAGTGAGAATCTTGGGGCATGGTGGGGGATCTGTAGCAAGCTAAAATTTGGATTGCAGTCTTACCCTAGTGTTAGTTGCACCTGTAGAATTTCGGATGCATTGTGTTGGGCAACTAGCCTGGAGGTGTGAATATGGACACTCCTCTGCCTTTAGTGCTTCGGTCCTGGTTTGGTGGCTGAAAAGTGTGGTAAGAGTTGTAGCCTGGTATTGCAGAGGTGCTCTCTGGACCCTTGAACCAGGTCTCAGTTACTGCACAGATATCAATGTTCTCCATTTTTAGGAGTGCCTCGAGAGAGTGCATTTTGAGGTTTAAACTTCAAGCATTGAGTAGCTTTACCTTCAGATTTTGCATGCTTCTATCTGTTACGGTGGTGGTTTTGTCCTTTGAACCTTGCCTAAAAAAGGCACTATAAGGGTGGCAAGATCCTTGGCCAGTAACCTGAATCCCAGGGGCTTAGGGTTGGGAGGGTGGCCTAATGGTTAAGGTGTTTGCCTTACAAACACAAGGTGCAGGGTTTGAGTCTCACAAGGGATAATTGGCTAGGCTTAAAATGGCTCGCAAGGGCAGTTAGCTTAGTACTATTCTATGAACCTATGAACCTATAAAACCTTTTCCCTGCTGTTTTTTTCAGTACTTTCCTGATGTCCATTTTACATTTGACCTCAAAGACTGCTAAAGTTTGGTTTAAGTGAGGGCAGTAATTACTAGGTATTTTTATTGTTTGTTCCATAGTTTTTTTTTCTTCTCAGTGGTATCAGATTTGCAATGGTACAGAACCTTCAGATTCAATTTTCTGACATAGGATTTTAAATCAACCAGTACCTGTGATGTGTCATACATGCAGTCGGGAACAAAAGTTAATCCCTTTGAAATCGCACTAATTTCAATGTCAGTAAGTTCTTTTTTGGAATGATTCCACACAACAGGGTAAGTTAATAGTGTGGCTGTTTTCTCCATCTGGTTCTGGGTCCTGTGGTGTAGTTGGGCTCCCCCAAGTATTTCATTTCCCTCACTCCTGGCCATTGCTTGTCTCTCTTGTCTTCTGGAGGGGCTCTGACATGGGTTGGGGATCATTGAAACTCCTTTTGTGCCCTCTGGAGTCTCAGGGGATTGTAGTGGTAGTCTTCCTGGTGACTCTGATAGTATTGTTCTCCTCTGGAGCTCTGATGTTGGTCCTGGTAATGGCATCGGTACTGGTTGTGTCGTTGGTGTTGTGGTTGATGTCTGTACTGATGGTAATGTCCCTCTCCATTGTGTGGGTCTTGGTATTCCAGATGCTGCCCTTGGTAGCCATGCTGTCTTTGGCCTCAGTTGTTCTGTTGGTTCTGGATCTGGTGTTGGATCTGGTTCAAGTGTTCCTCCACCGTATCTCTGTGACTGATCTGGTCCATTCAGTGATTCTGAGTCTGTTTCTGATCTAGGTAACCCTGCCCTTCATTGGACCTCCGAGGTGTGCTGGTAGCCAAGGGTATCTGTGAAGATGGTGGTGGTGGGAGAACTTGTTCCATCTGTGTCACACCTCTGTCTGGTTCTTTGCATTAATTTCTCTATCAAAAAAAATCTGCTGGGGGTTGCTGGTGGTATCTTTTGTTGCCTCTGTTGAATCTCCTGTTACCGTATCTATAGTTGTAGTTAAAAAATCCTCTGTCTTTATTCTTTTTTTTTCTTTTATTAAATCACTCAGGGTTATCCTTATCATCCTGATCTCTTTTCATCTTCTTCAGCTTATATTCTGTAATGGACCGTTCAAAGCTTTTTACCCTCCTGTTAGAGAATCAAACCTCGCACCAAGGTCTTTGTGGTTCTCATTTAATGTAGCTGTCTCCAGCTCTGAGATTACAGCTTTAGTTGCCTGCAGTTTAGCTTGGTTATTTTTAAGGAGCAGTCTTATGAGGTTGTAGCTAGCATTAGTTAAGGTCTCAAACCATTCAGACATCAGTATTTCATCCATATTATTCCACATATGTGTCTTGTTAAGGCACAGCCCGCTAGGCAGTGTCTTTAGATTTATCTAGACTTTGTTGTAAGCAAATATGCTTCCAAAATAACCCTTTCATGTGTTCCAGTTCTTTTTCTGGTTTATTAAAAGAGTCAAAATTGTCCATACCTGTATTATGAACTTCCTCACCATTACTGTTCCCTAGGTTAATCCTGTCATCATCACTCTCCTCCCAGGTAGGTGCTGCCAGCAAGTTTAATAGTCTGCCATTTTCCATGTTAATGTCCCAGTGGTGGAAACACACACACGCACACATGCACATGCACATGCACACATGCACACGTGCATGCACTCACACACACACACACACACACACACACACACACACACACACACACACACACACACACATACACACACACACACTGCAGTCCAATGGGACCAATGAATGGATAAACCACTGTGAAAACCTCACAGTATATAACTGCAAAAAGTAAAATCTGTGGTATCCCTCCAAGTCTCAGAAAACCCAGAATGCAACCTATAGTGGGTCAAAAACAAACCAAGAAGCAACTTTGCAGTGTGGAGGTTTTGAAGTTTACTCTTTGAATTATGTTATGTACTTAGTTCACTAATAAAAAATTGAACTGTAAAATACATACTGCAAAACAATAAAATAGCACATACTGGGTAGTCTACAATTAAGTTAAAAATGGAATATCTTTTAAGTGATCCTACCTGAGTATAACGAAAAGCATCAAAAACATTCATTATTTATATATAAACAGGTTGTTTAGAGCAAGGGAGTGGTTACAGAGAGTGGTTCTGTTAAGAGCAATGAAAGCACTGAATTCTTTCCTTTAACCAAGTCCCCCTTCCCCTTAACACCATAGTGTAAACTGAGATTGTGCTACCTTAGAAATGAAACTAAAAAGCTAGAGGCAAATTAAAATATATAAAATAAGAACAGCTTATTAAGGCTAACCTACTAATCCAAACTTCATTAACTAAGATTAAGAAACTAACTAACAAAAATGACTATTTAACTAACAAAAAGATCTACTACTAGACATCTATCAGAATAAATATTAATGTTGTTGTGTCTTTCGGCTTTTCCCGGTTAGGGGTCGCTACAGTGGAACTCCGGTCCGCTAATGATTGGTAGTTGATTTTTACATGCCGAGTTATCAGCCCTGATGCACAACCTTCAACGAAGGTACGCCCATTCAAGCATGTCTCCAAGCAGAAGATGCTCTAGCTGAGAATCGAACCGGACAACACTTTTAACAAAGATCACTTTCGACAAAATAAATAAATCAGGTCGTGTGTAAAAAACATATGTTAATATTAATGAATACGTGTATAAATCTATAAGTGAATGTCTAAGTAGGCTGAAAATCATAGCTATAATTATAAAGTGGAAATACAGTGAAAAATGTTAAAAATAAAGCATTAAGGCCCTGGGGATCTCTTCAAGTGTACCATCTAAGAAAGCACTTAGTTTGAATGAGTAAAAGTGCACTTGAGAGTATCAGAAAACAGCACCAATGTCAGTTATTTTCATTGTAAAATATTTACCATGTTTGATATTTGTTTTTAACAATATTAGCATGTAATGTCAGTATTAATAATACCCATATCAGACTTTTAATAATCTTTTAAACAGTGGAACAGTTTCCTGAGTTCTAGTATGCTTTTTATGGAGAAATCATAATTAATAATAATGAAATAATAGTCATTAATAATAATAAACATCAGTTCTAAGGTAGTACAGTCTCAGTTTACACTATGGTGTTAAGGGGGAAGTGGGACTTTGTTAAAGGAATGAGTTTAATGCTTTTATTCCTCTTAACAGAACTACCTCCTGTAACCACTCCCTTGTGCCAAATAACCTGATTATATATAAATAATGAATGTTTTTGATGGTTTTGATTATACTCAACTAGGATTGCTTGTTTGTGTGTTTCAAAAAAGGATATTCCACTTTTAACTCAGTTGTGGGCTACCTACTATTTTCTGTTATTTTGCAGTATGTATTTTATGGTTCGATTTTTATTAGCGAACTAGGTGCATAACATAATTCAAGGAGTGAACTACACACTTTCCACACTGCAAAGTTTCTTCTTGGTTTGTTTTTGACCCAGTGTAGGTTGCATACTGCGTTTTCTGAGACTTAAAGGAATACCGCAGATTTTTCTTTTTGAAAATAACAATCGTCCCAAAATGACAAAATCTAGATAAACTCAATGTATTGCTGCTTAATGCTAGGAGTCTAAACAAGACATTGCACTCCTGGAAGCACTCCTCATGTTGGAAGATGCTGATGTCTGTGCAGTTACTGAGACATGGTTCAAAGGCATGGAAAGCACCACGGCCGTGCAGGGCTATAATACCTTCCATACATTCAGACTACAAACTAAGTATGAAAGAAGAAAAGGAAGAGGGGTATCCATCTTCATTAAGGATAAGTACCCCTTCAGACTGGTCATACAGTAGAACACTATTGAGCTGCTCCATGTCCAATTATCTATAGGCAAAACTTGTTACCACATCACTGCTAGTTATAGGTCTGCCACCATGAGTTAGGAAAAGCATACTGCATACCTGGACTTACTGGAGTCGCTTGCCATACAGCCCATTACCTCGCTCATAGTGATTTTAATTATCCTGCCATTGACTGGGAAACATATATGACCACAAACATGCTGGCTTAGAGGTTCTTGGACTTTGTCAATGCAAATACTCTGAAACAGCTAGTCAGCACACCCACAAGAGGCTCAAATGTCCTAGACACAGTACTCACTAACATGGGAGAGCATTGGACCACCCCCCACTGTGTGATGTCCTCCCTGACAAGATTGAACCATAAATCAGTCTCGTTCAATGCAGTTATAAGAGCAGATACCCCATCAAGCTCAAAAATGCTTAAGAATTTTCTAAGAAAAACTACCTCTTACTAAGTGATGGCATAAGTAGTTTCAAAGCCCCCTCAAATGCAGATAACATGGACTCCTATGCAGAAGTGTACACCAATACCCTGTATAACCACTTAAGCAGCTGTATAGAATTGGCTGTACCTGACCAGATTAAAACCAGGTCTTGCTGAAAAAACAAGCCATCCTGGTGGACCCCTAGAATAAACAGGCTATACAACAAGAGAAAGAAACTAATGCCCAAGAACAAGTAGGAACCAGTCAGCAGAGGAAGAAATACATCTGTAGCTTAAACAAGCAAATCAGAGATCTTATCAAGTCCTCCAAAGCTAACTGCAAAGCAAAAATAGCCTCCCTAGCTAAGGATAATCACAAGGCATTCTAACTACATCCAAAATCTAAAAGGAAATACCCAGCTATGCTGGTTGTGAATGCCACCACCCATACACAACCGGAGGTAGCCAAATTGCTAGCTGACAGATTTGAAGCAAACTTCACCCCCCCGTCCCCTCCAGTTATCTCTCAAAGTATTCCTGCCACCATTCCTCAGCCCATTATCTCAATAGAGCAGGTCATCTTGGTGATCTCCAAGGCCAAAAATATGACATCAATGGGACCAAACAACATTCCAGGTTGCCTTTTAGACAACTTAAAACATGACCTTGCAGACCCACTTGGATCCCTGTTTAACCACAGTCTGAGAACTGGCTATTTTCTGGTGGAATGGAGGACAGCACCAGTAATCCCTCTGCACAATGGGGGACAATCAGTCAACCCTGGGAATTATAGGCCCATAAACTTGACTAGCCTCATCTGCAAGGCCATGGAAAGAATCATTGTGCACTTTATTAACAAGGACATAGGTAATTGCCAAACTTTGGACCCAATCCAGTTTGGATTTGTTAAAGGTAGATCATGCCTGTTAAACATGGTTGACTTCTTTGAAAACGTTACCAAGGCCCTGGAGAAGGGATAGACAGTGCATACCATCTGTCTTGACGTAGCCAAGGCATTTGACACAATCGTCCACTCAGGTATTATAGAGAAACTCTCCCAGTTGGGAATTAACCCCTACACTAACCAGATGGGTAGCCAACTGGCTCACCAACAGGGCACATACTGTCAAAGTGGGTGACTTCACCTCTAGCAAAAGACCAGTCACCACTGGCGTACAACATAGTACTGTGCTGGGCCACTTACTATTCGGAATTTATTTCTCAGAAGTCCAGGCACATTTGGACAGCCTATGGCTGACCAAGTTCACTGGTGACTGCAAATTGGGAGAAATCAGTGAGTACCCCAACTATGTTAACATACTGCAGGCAGTGTTAACACAGACAAATGATCGGTGGCAAAGCAATGGATTAAAGCTAAATGCAAAAAAATGCATTATTATTCCTGCTAATTACATTATAGACAGCACTCCCCTAAGTGTAGATCCAGTGTTATGTGATCTGGGTGCTCAGGTTGATGGCAGTCTGAGCTCTGACCACCACATATCCACAATAGTAAAGAAATCCTTTTGTGTGCCACATCTTATAAGTAAAGGCATCACAATTAGATCTAAAGATGTTATAATTTCATTATACTTAACCGTCATCAGACAAGTAATTGAGTACAATGCTCCCTTTTGCATGTACCTCACCAGACACCCGCAACAATAGGAGAGAGCACAGAAGTTTCTCACCAGGAAATTACAGGATATACAAAACGAGTCTTATGCAGAAAGACTACAAGCCCTACTACCCTACCACCATATTCTGTCTCCTATAGGTTGCTAAGGGGTGACCTGTGCCTGGCTTATAGGGCAGTCTCTGACCCGACCCTGATACAAATGCTACACATTCATAAATGAAACTGCAGGAAGGTCACTTGCTCCAGGGATCTTAACCTAGCCTCTAACATGGACAGGTCATGCTGGAGACACGGATACATCTCCCTGAGACTGCCACTTCTCTGGAACAAACTTCCAGTTCATGTGAAACAGACCTCCTCCCTGACCGTCATCAAATGCAACCTATCTCAATGGATGGGTGAACACAAATTCACTCCTGGGGTGGTGCCCATGTCCCTCCTGGAGACAGGAAGTTGTTATTAACTATCATAGACCCTTAGCTCTGAAAACTTCAGTCACCTAACCACTGACAATTGGGACAACTCAGGATAAATATGGTTAGGTTTGTAAGGGCCTAATAACCTCCTATGAACCTATGAACCCAAGGAATGACATTTCTTCTCCAAAAGTGCAGTATCTCTCACTATGTGTATGACACAAAGACTACTCTATCAGGTCATATGCCTACATCCTTAGATATAGTCTTTAATTGTATATAGTATACCTGACACAGATGTTCACTGTTCAGAACCTTTATATTAGAAGTGTAGAAATCCAGGCTCAACTTTTGGATAAAACTTTCAGGGTTGCAATTCTCTGGCTCTGCAATTCTGCCCAGTAGAGACAGAAAGGTATTACCAATCTGCAGCTATGAAAATCAGGTATAGCAACATTTCAGAGCCTTAAATGTTCATTCATGGTATAGGTGCATTTAGATGGATCATTGTCACACTGTGGATTCTGAAAGATTTTAAATCTATCTCCTGCTATGATCTGTTTCTGCAAGTAACATCCTTCCAGGCAAATTTAGTTTCCTTCTAACCATTTCATGGGTGGTAGAGTGGTGCAGTGGTTAGCACTGTCACTTTACATCAAGATGTTCTCCAGCTCAATTCCCAGCTGGGGTGCCTTCTGTAAGGAGTCTGCATGTCATCCCTGCATTTGCGTGAGTTTCCACTAGGTGCTTTGGTTTTCTCAAACATTTCAAAGACATGCGTCAGGAGTGTTTTTCCCCAGGCCTCCACTGAAAATTGGGCTGTGTCACAGTCAGATTTTCTTGGTAAACAAAAAATAAATTTCTTTGCCACGTTCCAATCATATTTTTATTTGGGTAGGCATAGTACACTCATCTTCCATCCCTCTTGTACTTGCCTTGTATTTCAGTTGATTTCCTGTATTTCTACATGCCTCTCTCTTCCTATACCCTACATCAGTTTTAATTAACATTTCCCCTCATGACTATATATTTAACATCTCATTTTGCTCTTACTCCTCTTCACCCGGATTTTCTCTTGTCTGAAGGTCTAGTCAAGTGAGACTGGTGAGAGTGTTCTTTGCTCGGATACAGAATAGCGGCTCACCTGTGAGCAGCATGGATGTTTATTTTATTTTATTATATAACTCAGGTAGCTGATCCAGATGGACAATTTTCAGACATCCCAGAAAAAAGACAAAAAAATGGAATAGTGAATAAATACACATAAGTGTTTTGATAAGAATATCTGTTTAAAGGAATTACTAAGAATAACATGGCAATCAGAATTAAATTGAGTTAATTATGATATATATTGCAATATGTACAATTTCTGATAAACTTAGAACACACACAGGAGGATTAAGAGAAAGAATGACATGAGACAGAGACGACAGGGAGAAGGGAAGGAGAAAAAAGAGAGGGATAAAAATGGGGAATAGGTAATTACTGGTGTGAGTCATAGGAATATGTCATTTAAGTGAATATAGAATTTTACAGAGTGCGTGTGGAGTTTTGGGATGGATATTACTATTACATCATTCTTGTTGGTGAAATCACTATCGGAGGCTTCTTTGTGTAGACAGTATTTTAGACTAGGTCTGAACTTATTGAGTGGGCAATTTGTTTTAAGATTGTAAAGAGGAGTCATGCAAATGTGAATCTTAGTGTGTGGTCTATATAAATTAGGCTCTGCACATCACAGTGAACCATGGGGCTTAGGAAGTTGTATAGTACGGTGATTCATGAAAAGCGGTACTGTGATACTTCTGAGCTGAGTACTGTAAGTGTATGTGGCGTTTAGTCATGCACAGCTAGTCATTTCATTTGGGATGTTAATAGCACACTGAAGTATGCTGCTAACTCAGCTGAGCAGACTTCTAATTGCACTGTTCAGTGCTACGCATTTGCAGTGTACTCAGTGATGTGACATCTACAGTTGTTCCACCTGCTTAGATGGCAGATTAATAAGAAGCTTGCTGGAGCATTTAATGGGACTCTGCACCATGTTAATTATCCATTTCTCTAAATCCCTCTTTTTGTTTTTGCCAAGCAGTACAAGTCCACCAAAATGAGCAGACAGCCTTGCTCTGCTATTGTGAACGTGTTTGAGTCAGAGCCATAGTCATTACTGATATATTTTTATTGTACTTCATCTGGAGTTATGCTCTCTGCACCGCTGCTAAAAAGGGATACAAGGCTAGTGGGACCAACATATTTGTCAAATGCAAAAAAATCTGACATCAAACAAAATGCCCCTAAAATGGGAGAAATTAGGCTGAAGGGCAGAGGGATATCTAAATATGGAAAATGGGCTTGTATCAACGATTGCCTCAGTGGGAATTAAACCTTCTACTGTTCCTCACTGCTGTCCTCTATAAGTCACCTAAAGCCTACTGTCTAGATTGTATTTTAGAAGCTAAAAAAGCAATGTACCCACTGGTCATCACTTGACCATACATTTCCTCCTCACAATTTGAAATGAATTTCTTTTAGCCAGTTCAGCTCATGACAGAACTCAGCAAACTGAGTGAGCAGCAGTGCTATAGACAGATATTAATATATTAATGTAATATAGTATGACTGAAAGCAGATACATTGTGTCTAAACTGCTAGTGCTTAGACATCATGCAGATCTAGGCCATTTGTTCACCTTCTTTATCAACTCAACATTAGGTAGGTTACTACCCTTAAAATCATTTTACGGAGAGATGAACTTGGTGCAAAAGCCATCTCATTGCTGGGTCCTTCATACAACTATGAACTTCACTGCTGGGTAGGAATCCTTCAAAATTCCTATTGCCTGGCTTAAATCTCCCACTGATCATGGATTTTACATTGTAATGCTGGCCTTGTGCTATTATCTTTCATGAGATTTATTGCAGAATGCCTCAGTCAGAGGCATTACTTATTTAAAAAAAAAAATCTTTGCCTGGAATTGATTTATTCTTCTCAAATACACTGAACGCTCTTCACTCTGATACCTGAACTGCATTTTGTTACTTCATTTATTGTAATACACAGTACCAAAGTCAAAGGGAAAAGAACGCTGCACTAAATAAAATGACTGGGTTATTCATTTGTAAATTGCTTTTACTGCAAAATGTCGCAAAGCAATATAGCCTGATCCTGCAAAGCATTTCTGAGCATTAAATGCTGATCTGTACGTAAGATGAGAAAAATGACAACTGCTTACTGACCCAGTGCTAAATTCCCAGAGACAGCATCTGAAATGAAATACATATCTGTTATGATCTGGCTCTACATGTTTATGACTATCCCTTTCTATTGCTTTTCATGCAATTAAATGACTGTTTTATCAAGGCTGTCAATAATGGTTATAGTGCAGCAGTCAGCTGCTTAAAAATAGTTTGAAATTCATCGTCAGTAAATTATTTCTCTATTATTCACTTCTTTCTTAGATTATCTTCCCATCACTTTACTTACTCTGCCATAGGTAATGCCCTGGACTCCTCTGATTCACAGTGGTTAGGGTTTTGTTACCAGCTGGACTAGGCCTTTGTTAGTTACACACATTAATGGGAAGTTTACCCAATAACTCCTTCCCTACAATGTTGTCTACTTTGTAATCAGTTTAAACAGCACAGCAGTATGTCTTTCTCCAGCCTATTACTCACACATAACGGATATTACCTTCACTGGACAGCAAGAAAGGAGGGTGGGAAATAGAGTGAGATCACAGACCTAATGCAAAGCTAGGTGAGTAGCCTAGTATAACTTTATATTTCCAGCCCTCGTGCCTGTGATAATCACTGGAGTGTGTAGTACTTCTTTAAAGGAACAGGTAGTAAGCATGCATTAATACCCACCAGGAACAGCAGTATCCGGCAGTGCTAGATCAACAAGATGCAGACCTCTCAACCTCTTTGCTCAAGAGTTTTGGACAAGGTAAAAAATAATGGGGACACAAAGCCACAAAGTATTAATCTAACTGATTTAAAAAGTTAATAGAGAAACAGATTTTGCAGAAGAATGCATTTTCCAAACAATAAGAAGTATGAAATTCTAATGTCTGGCATTATTGACTAACTGTAGTCCTAGGTAATTTACCAGAAAATCAAAATATTAGGACAGATGAGAGTTATACCAAGAGGTATTCATTGGCCTGATACTACAGGAAATGGGCCTCATTCCACTGGAAGATTTGATATGACTTAGTACTGCCTTCCCTGGAAGGGATCATTACACTTAGAAAATGGGTTGTCAGTAAAGATTTGATTAAATGTTTACCTATAATATATATATATATATATATATATATATATATATATATATATATATATATATATATATATATATATATATATATATATATATATATATATATATATATATATATATATACTTTTAAATTTCAAAGTTTCAAAACTTCAAATTTCTTATGGTTGAGACCATAAGATTGAAGTTTTGAAACTTCAAACATAAATAACTAAAAAATTAAAACAAAAAAATCTTTTTTTTTTTTTTACATTTTTGTAGAGGGCCAAGCCCCCCTGCATCCCTCACACCCCTTGCTAATTAAGTATACCAACCCTGAGATCAGACTACAGTGAGGAGAATGGCAAATATACCATTCTGCGCTATATGGCACCTTCATTTAAAGAGTTCAAAGTTTCAAAATTTGGAGCTTATGGTCACGACCATAAGAAATTCAAAGTTTTGAAACTTTGAGTTTAGAAATAGACCTATATATATATATATATATATATATATATATATATATATATATATATATATTTATATATATATATATAGGTGTGTGTGTGTGTGTGTGTGTGTGTGTGTGTGTGTATATATATATATATATATATATATATATATATATATATATATATATATATATGATATAAAACAGTTCCTAAACTAGAAGTCCCACATTATTTTGGAAGTTGGGTTTTACATCCGTACACATTCCGACATCTTCAGTTACAGAAAATGGACTTCAGGACTGTCATTTGCAGGAATTACCCAGTTTCATAGATTACAAGTGAGACTTAAGAGACAAAGCATCATATGTGTGGGAGCTGTCATTTACAGTTGATCTATATGGATAATTTGTGACTTATTCAATACAACTCTTTCCGTAAGTGTTTGAGATGCCTGTCCAGGGGTATATTTACAATTTCCCATCCATTCATCCAGGTAATGTTTGAAAAGGGTCAGGAAGCTGCTTTGTTTAATTATGGAGGAAAGAGTCTATTTTAGAGCAGGGAGAAGTCTTTGGGGGTATCTATCCCTCCAGCAAGTTCTGTTTATATTGCAGTGGAAGTTTAAGTCTCTATGCTTTTTTGTGATTTAGATGTTTTGTGAATGTGTAAAAGGTCACACATGACAGAATCATTTAAGTCCTTGTAAGCTAGACAGTGGTCACCCTGCAGGAATTTGTGTAACACTAAAATGGTAATAGATGTGTTTTGAGTGGAATATATAATTCAGGCCTTTGATTTTGTTAAAGAGGAAGCATTGTGGCTTTTTGAACTGGATCATGTATTTGCCAAGATACATGCTGAAGGGAGCATTATTTTCAGTTCTGGACCTAATAAAGGAGGTATACAAAGGAGTGATAACATATAATTATAGCAGAATCATGACAGGTGAAGAAAAGCTCAGTGTCTGTCAAAGTATCCAAGTCATTAATAACTGCATTGACTTTGAAGACAGTGGCTTGTATGTAATAGGGACCAGGGTGCCCCTAAAAAGGACTGAATACTACATTTTTTTGCATTTAGCCTTAGATCATGGTTCTGGCACTATGTGTTTTCATGTGCTAGACCCTTTTGTAGGATGTGGGCGTTCACAGGAGAGTTGATACCTCCAAATTTGCGATCATCTGCAACATTTGAAATCAGCTTGGACATTAGAAACCAAATAGGAGCAGTCCCAGTACAAAGCCCAATGGGATTATAGCATTAACAAGCCTTTTAATAGAGAGTGTGGCCCCAATCCTGATTTGATGGGTTCAATCCATAAGGCAGGTTGCTATGCAGTAGGTTGCATACAGATTTATATTTAAATTTATATTTATTATATTTATATTTAAATTGATTAGTTTGTCTTTAGTGCTTGAGTGTGGGATGGTGTCAAAGGTCCTGACCAGGTTAACAGGAGACCATGGGATAGGGTGACTTGTGATATAAACCATATATATATATATATATATATATATATATATATATATATATATGCAGTGTATGGACTGGATTGCCCTCATTTACGGTCTCTGAGACTCTTTCCAACAATTTCACATGCTTGAGTAGGCTGGATCTAGTTTTGGATTGAGGGATTTTAAGCTGTCAATATTTTTGCTGTGAGTGTTATAATGATGCATTCCTTTGCTTGGCAGACAAAGTTAGTAAGGCTTTTTGGTCTATAGTTGCCAAGATCAATGGTGGAACCACCCATTATGAAAGAAGTTGACAACAGCTGTTTCCCATACCTCTGACAGAAAGCCATTTGGCTAAAGTTGAACAGATTCGAGGGTGGGTCTGTAACAGTGTTTCACTCTGACTGGAAAACATCCAGGCACTCTGCCAGGCCCCATGGAGCTAGAGGTTGTTACCTTCAAGAAAATATTTAAAAGTTGTTCAGAGATGATCTTTGGTGAGGGGGCTATGGGCACTATATCTGGGCGGGGGTGCTGGTGGTTAATGGAGGAGACATTAGGACTAAATTTGCTAATATGTTTGCTATGTCTTCAGGGTTTGAGTGGGTGATATTGTTTTGCATTAACTTGGTGCAGTGCTGGGCATTGTCCCTAAGGTTTCTAATGTAGCCGAAGAAGGACTTATTGCTTTCCTTGCTAGTGGTGGCAATTTTCAATTCATGCTCATTCTTAGTATAACTGATTGCATTTCTAATTCCCATTTCATTTACTTTTTGAGTTTTTTAGTTATGGAATGTGAATTTTCAGTTTGTTCCTAGGTGAGGAGTTGTTTTTTTGTACATTTTGTTTACACCAGAGTCCACCATATATTTGTCATTCTATTTGTAGTGGATCAAAACTGAATGCTTGAACTAGGTACTGAGAGCATAGGGGCTCTCTGCAAATGCAGTGGTGTTGGCCAGTGGGTCCTCAGAGGACAGGAGTGGTTTTGAATCACATCAGGTCATCAGTTAGTTGCAACAAGTTTGCCTTTGACAAATTCCTAAACAAAGTAGGGTTTGTGAGCATATTGGGATGGATACTAATATTGAAGACCATCAAATGATAGGAGTAACTATAGGCATAGAGTATAGTGGTATAAAATTTATGATGACCAAGATGACTGAACCAAGTAACCCCCCCCCCCCCACAGCAGGGGACTATCCATAACTATCCATACCTTTCAACAAGTTTAAGATTGCTCTTATAAACTCAGAAAGGTGATACAATGACAGGTTTTGCAGTGGCATGCATTTTCTGAAGGGTATGAAGTCTAAAATACATCTCCTATTATTTTCTGATTTCAATTTTTGATGATTTGCCAGGAAATCAAAAATATTTTGAGGAGCAGACCAAAAATATGAGGTAAAAATCTGAACATTGTATGAAAATCTGGACAGTAGAGAGGTATGGCACTATCTGGTCAACTGAGGTGGCATTGATGAACTGTAGGAAGTGTTGTGCATATTTATTTGCAGTACTACAAGTCACTCATGTTACAGGCAGACAGGCAGTTGAAATCACCAAAACTAATTTAGTCTTAAGGTGTCTAGATATGCCTGCTGGGTAGTGGGTGCCATAGAAGGAGTCCCATAGTTTGCAGGAATATAGTAGGGGAGCTTATTGATACTCACTAGAATACAGAGGAGTTTCAGGTCATTATTTTGCCTTCTGCATTTAGCTATAATAGAGTTGTGGATAAATATGGATACACTACCACTGGAAGCTGATGTTCCCTCCACAGTGAGTCGGAATGAGTGGTAGGTATTGAATCTTGGATGGGATGGCATACTAACAATGCACTGGAACTATGTTTCATTGATGACACAGATGCCAATATTTTCTAGGGACAGGAAGGCTCCTAGGGAGGGCAGGTTCTTGTTGAGGCCTCCAGCAGTGAGCAGTACTACTTTTAAATGTTCCAGGTTTGGCTTGGCTAGTTCGGTAGATGTAGCAGGTTGACATTGCCTCACAAAAGCAAGTTAGAGATGGAGAATGTTTTGCCAATATATGAAAGCCCTAGAAGGTGAGGTGTAGACAGTTTCTTGCAATACAGTTAAATCTGTCAACCATTTCTCTCCAGTTAGACCCAAACTGGACCTTCCTTTGAATGACACCCAAAGCTCAGCCAATTATTGAAGTCAATTATTTTTGTTTATATTGTGGCATTGTTCTAAGTAAAGGAAGGATGCTGCTTAAGACTTGATTTATACCAGCTTCAGATTCATAGCCACAGAGCTGAGAGAGCTCCACTATGTCTCTCTTCATATAATCATAGGATGAACGTCTTGTCATTCACGCCAAAATGTACACCCATCACAGCATAAGTGTTTGTTAACCAGTCATATCCTAGCACCAGAGAAACAGCTCACTGTCACCCTTTCATTGCTCAACCTAGTGAGTGGTGCATCTACATCTCTCATGATGGAGACACATGACTAGGACATTTACATGGGACATTACTGTCCACAGATGCATTAAAATCCAGGGGCACCAAAGTGTTGACTGTTTTTAGCTTTGTGGTGGATGGTGTTGTTCATGCATGTGGTGGATTGTCTTTCTGTTCTTGTGGAAAATGTGTGGGTTTGTTCCTCAGAGGCTTTTGAAGCATTTCATAAGTACCTTACCATAGAAAAGCTATCTCTAGTCATGACAGCGAGAAAAGTAGTACATGCAAGAATCACACAATGATGAAGACAGTCTTTATTCTCTATCAAAGCAGATAGTTATTAGAAGCATAAAAAGTAAAAATCCCAGTGAACTACCACAGCTCTAACAACAGCAATGCTTATTTCATTCATGATAAAAATCATTCACAAAAAACTAACCAATGAAATAAGTGCTGCAACAAGGTATGGACATGTTCATAACCCAGAGACTGCCCATGCTATAGAATAGACTTCCCATACATGTCAAGCAGAGCACCTCACTGGTCCTCTTCAACAGAAATCTTGATGAGTGGATGGGAAATAGAAAATTCACCCCAGGGATCACTCCAGTTGCTTTACTCGACAGAGGCACTGGGAAATAAGGTCGGGTGGCATGATGCCAGGGTAATCCTATGGGCTAGACTTGTAAAGGCTCCAGGGCCATTAGCCTAGTACACACCTATGAACTTATGAACCTATATAATTTGTTTGAAGCATTTGATTGCCAGATCACTCTATTTTACGACTTAGATTGTTTTTGTTTTTATGTATGTTTATTGGTCTGAAGAAGTGATTGTTAACTGTGAAAGTGCTCACCTTTTTGTTATAATAAATGTTGTTGTTTTTAGAGCCATGGTAGTCGTACTGGGATTTTTATTTTTTATGCTTCTGTCTTGCTAGCTTCCTGTTTTGGCTTTTACCTGCATACCAGTGCTTTGTATTTCTACAGACAGTAATTAGACTGTGAAGGATACTGGCAGGTTCTGCTACTATTGATGTCATTACAAAGACAAGATTGTTCTGCAACTAATAATATTTATACCAGTTTTGTTGCACTTTATTATAGATTTTACAGAGGAACAGTTTATTTCAGATACACAAAAAGGTGTTGGTCTGATGTAGAAGGATAGATGAAAGACGTGCAGCAGTGAAGTGGTTGAAACACAAGAATGAGAACTGTCCTGAATAAACAAATATCTGTGGATGTTTGTAAGTCTGACACGGTGTTTTGTTTTTTGTAGAAGTTTGTTATTTTAGAATGCTACTTCCAAACTGAACACCTGAGTTTTGTAGCTCATAAAGTTATGTTAAATCTTTGATTTGGTTTGTAGTTGTGGGTTTTATCATGTAGGAAAAGGAGTTGTTCTGTTAGCAATAACAAAAGAGCAGCTGTTTCAAGTTTTTGAATTGGTCTGTATATTTGTACAAGTGTACTTGCACAAGGGTACAGTATAGTGCATTTGTGCAAGTATGAACAAGTGTACCATGCTGTTTTACTTAGAGCTTTAATAGAAGGCATCATCAACACTAATAACAGTTCAAACAGATCTGACATGAATAAGGGTGACTTCAGAAATACCTCCTTGTGCATATAAATGGCACCTTGTTTACACATATCTATTGTGTCATTAGTAAGAACGGACAGCATAATACAATTGGAATACATGGGTCATTAATATTAATGAGGAGGCATGTCTTGCTGCATGAACCTTCCTAAGTGACAATCATAGCTTTCCACCTCCCATCTTTGAAATATGGATTGGAACACTATCTCTCATAATGTGGAACGAATGGGGACAATGTGGAAAACTTACTAATAGCTTTTTGATAACTTCAACTAGGAAGCTCACACAATGAACAAAATATGCTAGTTCGTTTTGATCAATTAATATGATTCAGTTCTATTTACAATGGATATCAGTTAAGATTCCTGACACTAATGTGTGACAAAACCCTTTCAACTGGAACTTCAAGGAATATGAACTTTTTAAGACCTCAGATGAGGAACATTCCTCATAATGAGGTAGATGTGCGAGGTATGTGACAATTCTGTCCCATCTTTTTACTCAACACTGTAATGCAACATATTGCATTCTTCAATCATTTCATAAGGTTATATATTGCTACACTGTCATCATGAAATACAAAGCAAAATCCTCCAAAAGCTCCACAGACTAAAATCTGTTTTCTGTACCCACCTACATTAACATGTTCTGCACAATGTGCTACTTTTACTGTGCATTGAGGAAATACAAGAAATGAAATAAAAATTACAGTGCAGCTTATTATTGTGAAGTACCTTTAATAGGGCCTATCCTCTACATGCTGTTTTATGCATCCCCAAAATGGGTATCATAGAATAGTGCTTGTATTCACAAACTAGTGGTATGTTGTTTTTGTGTGTGTGTGTGTGTGTGTGTGTGTGTGTGTGTGTGTGTGTGTCTGTGTGTGTGTGTGTATGTATATATATATATATATATATATATATATATATATATATATATATATATATATTTATATGTATTATATTTTGGCCTGCTTGCGTAACTTATTGTGTTGCTATCTAGCTGATATAGCATTTTTCAATTTTACTGCAAAAAAGAGAATTAAAATACATCGATGTACTTTACCATATAATGCATAAGCAACATTCATGCAGCATAGAAACCAGTCAGTCAATTTAAGACGGTGAAATGCAGTCATTTAACTTGAATTTTGTCATGTGTTCTATTTTAGGAGTGTAGCCAGGATTATTTGGAATTATTTGCCAGCTTCTAGAATGCAGCTCCTTGCAAGTCTAGTCCTCCTCAACTATTGATAGCACATGCTGCTGGAAAGTATAAATGTTCACTGTTCTAAACCGAGGAATCTAACTGAAAAAAAAAACAGTCAGACATTTGCCAAAAAAAAAAAAAAAAAAAGGATTTGACAAAATATATAACCATAACCCACAATAACTGCACATTTTTGTCAAATTACATTCTAGCATATCTTATTGCACAAGTATATTTCACTATCTCCAATCTTCTTTATTTCTAAACTTTCTATGCAAAGTTTATGTTTGATGTACAAATTAGGAGACCATGGGATATGGTGACTTGTGATATAAACTATATATATATATATATATATATATATATATATATATATATCAGAAAAAAACTCTGCCACATTGTTACAGTATATATATATATATATATATATATATATATATATATATATATATATATATATATATATATATATATATATATATATATATGGGTCTACCTCGACCCAACAAATTTGTTGGGCGAAAATGCACTTTCGAGAAAAAATAGATCAGTGAAAATGGATGGAGGTTGTTCCTGTAGATCATGGCACAGTGGGGATAAGGGAGTATTACTTTTCCCACTGTACTGTGATCTTGAAGTTGGATTATATATTAGTAGCGGGGGGGTGGGGGGTGCAGGGGGGCTTTCCCTCTGCATAAATGTGTTTATTGTTGGATGTTTGTGTGTTTTTTGTGGGTTTCATTGGTTTGTTTTTCATGAAAGTGCAGTTTCGAATAACTGCACTTTTGGAAAAACTGGAATGGGGAAGTCCGTTTTGGAGAAGTGTATGTTAGTTCAATCAACATAGACTCATATATATATATATATATAAATATATATATATAAATATATATATATATATATATATATATATATATAGATAGCTATATATACAATCACACACACACACACACACACACACACACACACACACACACATTACATTTTTCTAGAGATTTTGTAAACACAGAATAGCACAACTATGTACCCCTATTTTGAATTAATGTATTACTTACTCTACAGGGTAATGAAAGACAAAGAACATGTCCTGATCCAGTTGCTTAGTACCAAAACCTTTTGCATATTTGTACTGAATCTTGGACATAGTAGCATTCTGGATGGTCATTTAGGGATGAATAAGACAGGTTTTAAAAAGATTTTACTGGCCTGGCATTGTGAAGGTCATAGAGATCTTTTATCAGGCTGCTCAAAGTGTCGAAGGACAGCAGCTACTCCAGGATTTGAGAACTCCTTGATACCCTTACCCATTGTGAGTGTCCCTTTTGAACACATAGCAATGGACATTGTGGGTCCCCTTCTGAAATGATAACAACCATGATTATGTTCTAGCGATTCTGTATAATGCAAAAAATTTCCCCGAGGCAATATCCCTATGAAGAGTCAGTACAAAGACCGTTGTAAAATAATGACTTCTGTTATTTTTTCCTATAGTAGAAATTCCTTGAGAAATTCCTACTGACCAAGGAACCCCTTTTTAATGCATCAACCCTTGTCAATTCTGTAAAAGGAAACAGTTAATAATGAAACAGTTAATAACTTCTGTGTAACATTCTCAGACAAATAGACAATAAAACCTTTAATAAACCTTGACAATCTATATTACAAAAAGTTATTAAAGTGGATGGGAAAAACTGGTACTGACTACTTCCCTACATTTTCTGTGCTGTAAGTGAGATACCCCAAGCTTCAAATTAATTCATACAATTTGAACTATGTGGCAGACATCCCTGATGCTTTCTTGATATAGCTAGGGAAACACGGAGGGACAAAGCAGACTGTTTAAAAGTGTGATGGGACATTTTTCAGAGATGCAGGAAAGGTGAAAACTATTATGCCTATGAGAAGGGAACATTTGGCACAAATCAGTAGCGAGCTAAATTGCTGCCCTGGGCAAGCCCCAGACTGGCACACACTCAAACTATAGCTAAGGAGCAAAGAAGCAGAAGCTGTTCCAGTCTTTACAGCTCTCATTAAATACATTTACACAACTGATTAAATGAATGAATTAAATTGCATTCTTCACTGAATGCTGGGAACACATTGCACATCAGATTGGCTGATCATGTTAGCTGATGGAATCACACCAACTGGCAGCTTGGAACTGGGGCAGCTGCCCCTTTGTCCCCCTCCAACTATGGTTCTGATATGGAGATAGCCCATGAGGCTCAACAGAGAACATATAACAGAAATATTTATCAAAGAAAATTCAAACTAATGAGATGAAATTCTTGATGAAAATAAATTCCTTGTAAAGTCACTTGGACCTTTTATGGTTGCCAAATGGTGAAGAGAATTATAATATGAGACAGCTAGAGAAAAGGAAACCAGAACATTATAAAGTAAAAATGAAAAAGCAGTAACCAAAGACCAGGAAGGAACTGGACCACAAAACTTATAAGCCTTCATTCGTTTAATAAAACACCACAAACTTCATCAGAATAAATACAAAAACTTGAAACCACCCTTTAAATACTTGTCACGTGCAAAAAAATCATTCAGTGACAAAATGCTTCAAATAAATTATTTAAATAGCCACTGTGATGTCACGAAAATTTAAAAATACACTACAACATTTTTAAACATTGCATATGTATAAAAACATGAATATGTGTGTATATATATATATATATATATATATATATATATATATATATATATATATATATATAGTCAATAATAATAAACTACTACACAGTGTTTCATCAAATAATGCCCATTTTGTGAACAGCTTGGCTCACTACATCAAAGCCTTTGTAACTGAAGAAAACACGATGTTAATAGTTTCAAGTGTTTTCTTCAATTACAAAGACATTTTATACATATGCAATGTTTAAAAAAATTGTAGTGTATTTTTAAATTTTCATGACATCACAGTGGCTATTTAAATAATTTATTTGAAGCATTTTGTCATTTGATGATTTTTTGCACATGACAAGTATTTAAAGGGTGGTTCCAAGTTTTTGTATTTATTCTGATGAAGTTTGTGGTGTTTTATTAAACAAACAAAAGCGTATATGTTTCCTTCCTGGTCTTTGGTCTGCTGCTTTTTCATTTTTACTTTGTTCTTTGGTGTTGTTTAGCAGTTTTTGGTTGAAACCAGAACATTATGCCTCATAAATGTTTTCAAACTTTGGTGTGAAACAGAAATTTTTATAATAAGTAATTCTGCAGAAGAAGTCGTTACTCCCACAGCATGTCATAAAGTCAGAATAGGGGAGGCATTATCAATGACTCAGAAACAAGAAGTTAAGGAATTTGTACTCTCTATTAAGGATATACTCTAAGAGCTATCTGGCAGAACCAGCTTAATCCAGTGTGTATTGATAAAAGGACACTGGGAACCATACCAGATACCAGAGTCTGAGCACTAAACAGTGAGGGAAGAAGGTCAGAAAATGTTAAACATCCAGTCATAGTGGGATCCCATATTGAATGGATAGTCCTTTAGTGCTGATATCCTAACCTGAAGGTTCCACAAGGTTTTATAATCACTTTAGGAAGATGAATAGCATTTCAACATTCGAGTCATGACCCTTGCTTTCAAAAGAAAAACTATTGGTTAGGTTTCTAATCACTTTGGACCTAACCAAAGGCTATTCACAAAAATCCTCTATCCCAGGGAAAAGATGGCATTCTCTAACCAGAACAGGCTTTTCCATAAAAAAGGTCTGCATTTTTGTCTTGATGGAGTGAGCACCTGCAGTTGCTAGTAGACAGCATTTTTAAACCTTATACCAGGAATGCAGCAGCCTCTCTGGATGGTGTAGAGATATTTCCAGGGAAATGGAAAAGTCACCCCCTGAAATTCCAAGTTAGTTAAAAATGTTTGCACCAAGTTGGCTTGACAGCTAACATAGCTAGATACAAACCTAGCACAAGTAGATGGATTTTGAAGCCTCAAAGTGACAAATGTAAGACAGAGCAGAAGCTATTACTACAAACTTTTCCTGGACTTTGCAGCCATCACTTGGTCACTGACTGACCTATCCAAATGTACAGCTCCATTAAAGGTGCAATGGTAAAATAAAGCTGAACAGGCCTTTAGAAAACCATGGCACATACTGTCTCCTGAACCTGTTTTGATAGCTCCTGACATTTCCAAATGTTTCATATAACATACCAAAATCACTGAAGAAGTGGGCACTGGTGGAGTATTCTCCCTGGTGATAGAGGGCATGGAACTCATTGTCAGTTTTATTAAACAAAGACTCAGTAATGCTGAGAGAAGTTCCTCAAGAATAGAAAGCAAATATCTAGCAGTAAAGTGGGCCCTCACCACTCCCAAATATTATGTGCTAGGAACAGAATATACTTTCATTGCAGACAAGCACCCCCCTCCCCCTTCTATGGCTGTATAGGCAGAGAAATATTAATGCTAGGCTTTAATATTGGGCAGTAGCACTCCAGTCATTCAGTTTTACCATCAGCCATCATAGATGTCATAGACACCTTAATGTGGATGGGCTGTCCTGTGTATACAGTTTAACTATGGGAGCTGAAGCCAATAGTTTTACACATGGGTAGGGTCAATGTGGCAGTAGCTTCTTAGAATGCTGAACTAGGAAAACCACAGTGCTCTGGTAACATGTGACCAAACTTCTCACACTCTAACCACTAAAAATCTAGACAAAGCCAAAAATAATGGGGCAGGGGGGAACAAAGGCCCAAAATAGGGACAACGTTGCTAGAATAAAAGGTTTTGTTTTACCATACATTTCCTGAATATATGAAGTCTGAAGGTCAAATGACTATCATTATTTAGTGAATTCAGTCCTCACTAATTTACCAGAAAACCTCAAATTGTATGAGGAACAGACCAAAAATATGAGGCAAAAATCTGGACATTCTGTGAAAATCTGGACAGTTGAGAGGTATGCACGTAACCTTGCTGCTAGGTACAAACAGTGTTTTAGGCAGAAAAAACTGAGGCAGAATCACTACTATACAGATAAATTACACGTACCTGCCAGTGGAAGGTTTAAAGAAGTGTCAGTTCCTCAGGGTGGCAGATTCTTATATTTCTAGGGGATTGCTGCTAGGGGGCACTGATGGCACCACAGAGGTGTTGACCAGGCGTAAGTGCAGTTAAGCAGTCATGGCTGGTATCATGTAGGCAGTTAATCAGTCATGGCTGGCATCACATATGCAGTTAGTCATGGCTGGCATCACATAGGCAGTTAAACAGCCATGGCTGGTATCACATAGCCAGTTAAACAGCCATGGCTGGTACCATGTAGGCAGTTAAGCAGTCATGGCTGGTATCACATAGGCAGTTAAGCAGCCATGGCTGGTATCACATAGGCAGTTAAGTAGCCATGGTTAGTATCACGTAGGCAGTTAAACAGCCATGGCCGGTATCACTGCTGCTTAAAGGACTGCATTTATGTCCCCATTGTGTGAATGTATGTTAGTAACTGTAGCAAGAAGCATCAATAATCTCTTTGCTTCAGTACTTTTTCACAATTACTTTTCCTTTTTAAGTCCTCAACTTTGGGATGAAGGGGCACCACTACCAATGTTGCCCAGAGTGCCAGTTGTCCTAGCTATGGCTCTGGTTACCCTTCTTGTGTTTAGGACTTAATCTGTTTGTGTAACTAAGAAGAAACAGATGTTTTTTATAAGCACTCAGACTGTGCCAGAAATATTCCAACTGTCTATTAAATAAAACTCATGGATTGTGAAGCTGAACCCATGAAGCTGGACTTGTATTTCATGAGAGCGCTTTTTGAAACAGAGTGCTTACCGAAGAAACAACTGTTTTTTTCTATTATCCTCTATTTGGCAAGACTTTAAAATTTTAATTTGTCCGTGTAAATAATTATTGTTGTATACTGCAAACTACTCAATAGAAACTGTTTCTGTGGTTGGAACTACGAAAAATACTACAATGTTTCTGCGTGTGTGCGTGTGTGTGTGTGTGTGTGTGTGTGTGTGTGTGTGTGTGTGTGTGTGTGTATAAATAAAACATTTATAAACCTACACACACACACACATAGTTCCCCTTTACAATCCCAAAACACTGAAAGCTTGAATTTCAGAATCTCAAGACCGTAAAGGTGAAAATGCAAAATCTCGAAAGTGTATAAGCGCAAATTCGAATATCTCAAATCCATGCTTATGCACTGCAGCAACGAGATGGGAAATGTTTGGCCAGGATTTTTCACGGAAGTGAAGGTAAGTGAGTGTATGTGAGTGTTATTGTAAGTTGTGCATGTGGGTTAGGGTAGGGAAGTTGTGTTTGTGTATGTGTGTTGTGTGTGTGTGCGAGGGAGTGTGGAATGTCTGCATGTGAGTAATGCATTGCTTGACTGTTAGTGCGATCTCGGAGTTCGTATATATAAGTAGGGGTGTGTGGGGGGTGCAGGGGGACTTGCCCCCTGCGTAGATATAGTGTAGGATTGTGCAGTTTGTGTGTTGTGGGTTGAATGGTGTGTGTGTGTTGTGTGGTGTATGGTTTGTGTATGTTCGGGATTTTAGTTTTTTGTGTTTGTGTGTTTCGGGATTGTGGTCTGTTCGAGTTTATAGTTTTGAGATACTGAAGTTCGAGCTTTCAGTATTTTGAAATTATAAAGGGGAACCATATATATATATATATATATATATATATATATATATATATATATATATATATATATATATATATATACATACATACACACACACACACACACACACACACACATATATATATATATATATATATATATATATATATATATATATATATATATATATATATGTATATAAGACACACATACTCACATATGTGTGTGCATGTGTAATATGAATAAGGAAACTGCATTGACACCAGCTGTGATTCATATTACACTGAAGAAAGTGAAGATATGAGAAGTGGTAGGGTTGCCTCCCTTCTTCCCTATCTGTGACTTTTCTTCAGTATCACCACTCAGATAGAATCTAAATGATCTTGCCAGAATCTCATGCTTAAATCGACATTTCAGCCCCTCAATGGCACTTTACTGATTATTAGCTGACAGATGTAGTCACTTCATGATCACTTGTGCAGGATAAGACATAAAACAATAAAAAGAAGTTTGACATCCTACCAAAGGTTTCATTCTTTTGTACCTCAATATATGATCCATACATGAAGAAAACAATGTCTGCTGCTATACTGGCTAATTAATGTGATTCAGGGTGGAAGTCTGTGTATACCTAGGGGGTTAACAGAGGACATTATTTCTTTTAATTGGAAACCAATGAAATTATTGGCAAATGTTCTTGCCACATTCACTGCTGACGCCATGGTTGAACTCTGATTTCCCTTTGCCGGCAGTATTTTATTGCTTATTTTCAGACAGTCACTCTGTGTCTCATTTGAACACCATAAAGAATAATGCAATAAAGATAAGGCTGGCATTATGCCAGGCCTTTCTTCTTCTGTGTCACTGCACCCTACCTATAAACATGCAAATATATCTAGATCATTTTACTAAAACCTGTCTGGCTTACACACGCAGAGACGGTCTCATACAATATACAGAAGAAGTGTATGCACCTTGTAAAAGGTATTTGTATGCATTTGTACAGTAGCATTTTAGTGTGAGGGTGGCAATTTGCAATTGCATTACGGGAATAAGGGAGATTTGATAGGGGCATCCAGATGCTGCTTGAAGCAGGGACAGAGACAGGATATGGACAACATTCAAGGAAACAATGTTGAGATGTAAACTCAAGAGTTTCTTATAGACTTAGTTTTTTTTTGTTTTTGCTGTGATACAAAATCTGACTGATGCTCCCATGCAAATATTTACAGTAAAGATCTTTACTTTTCAATAACAAATAATAACTTAATGAAACTGCTAATGGATATAAAGCAAAAGGTTACCTCTCATGCAAGACAGAAAAGCTGATGAAATTATTAGCATGATCTTTGTCTCTTGTTTACACTGTACAACATAATGTGATTTTCAGCCTACGTCTTTACAAGACTGGTGGCATTACTTCTTATATTTATTTATTTATTTGGTAACGGGATAAGATTCTATTCAATCATAACAAAAGGGTGACATTTATACTGTATGGGTGAAATCTGATTTTTTTTTCCTGAAATAAATCGCTTTTGAAGTCGGCTCTTTGCCACAGAGGGATAAAGCCCGGATTATGAAACATATGACCTGAATTCCATGAATAGTTCGGCTGCTGAAGCTGCCAGCTAAAGAGAGTGGGAGTGAGAGGCCAAAACTTGTTTATCTATCTTGAGGAGAGTGGTCTCGTCTGCTGTGATGCTGATTCTTGGAGTGAAGTGAGAGAGTGCAGTTAAGGTGCAGGGTTTGATTCTGACATGTCCTAATTGGCTAGGCTTAAAATGGTCCATAAGGGCAGTTAGCCTTGTGCTAATCTATGAACCTATGAAAGATAATGATAAAAGAGAAAAATAATATATCATAAGAAACCACAATAAGTAAACATGGAAATGTTTTAATATTAAAATGTTTTTGAGTTCCCTTATTGTGGTTTCTCGCATTACTAGAAAAATCCTGATGGCTGCAAAGATGATGGTTTCTTACAATCAGCTATCAGCAAACTGTGAACTTTAGTTTCTATCGGAACTGCAGCTGAAGTATGGGACTTTAGTTTAACACCTCGATTAAAGAAGGATCCCTCAAGAGTGCAGAAGCTATCATATGTTGCCCTGCAGTATCGGTATTCAAACATGAACCCATCTAGATGGTCTTAGAAAGGAGCCCAATATGTTTTAATTTCTTAGTATTAATAGTGAATATGGAAACTGCTGACACTACATGGCTTGTTAACACTGCACGAATGGGGTGTATATTAAAAGACCAAAGAGGTGTTTCATCGAACACCTCTTGGTCGACACATAAAGAGTGAACGTGCTAAAGTGCGAATGCTAAAAACAGAGATTTCTTTCCCTGGGAAAGAAATCGCTAGCACAAACACACACACACACACACACACACACACACACACACACACACACACACACACACACACACACACACACACACACACACACACACTTTCAAACATAACAACGTGTGGGGCTTCACCCCTCACACCCCCAACGTGGGGGGCTGTGTCCCCCACACCCACCCCTAACTAAATATACCAACTTCGAGATCGCACTTCAGTGAGGAAAGGGGCAAACACACTGGGATGGCCAAGCGGTTTCTTTCCCAAGGAAAGAAATTGCTGTTTTGAGCATTTGTGCTTTAGTGCATTTGCTCTTTATGTGTTGACCAAGAGGTGTTCGATGAAACACCTCTTCAGTCTTGTAATATAGACCCCAGGAATAAAAGACATAAGTGGCCATGTGCAGGTGCTCTGTGTGTGTGTGTGTGTGTGTGTGTGTGTGTGTGTGTGTGTGTGTGTGTGTGTGTGTGTGTGTGTGTGTGTGTGTGTGTGTATGTTGGGCTTTATGTGTGTCATCACATTGTTTATAGATAAAAGCAGAATGCCTGCATAGTTTATTTTTGTGGTCAAAGCTGTTAAGGAGGAGCTACAAACAACTCACCCCATTCATTCCTCAGCTTCGTACTCAGCTTTAAACAAATTGATCAAAAAGATTATAAGGATTTGATATAAAACGATAAAGGCCTTATGAGCACTAACATTCTTAATGTGTGGCTACTCATATACAAAGCTACATATAAACACCATCAAATTCTTCCAGTAACTGTCTCACACATCTTTTCTGCTACACACATAATACTACACAATAAAGAGCTAAGGTTACCCTTAAGACCCCTTTTTTAATCTTAAAATTTTTCATTAATTTTGCATTTTAAAAGACTTTCCATGTTGCATTATTATATAAACATTAGACTACACTCATACCCTTGCCTAATATTTAGTCTTTCAGTCACTTCTGTAGCCTCTTATACTGACTACATCAAATTATTTTCCTTGATCAAGCAAATCTACATACTTGTTACAAGAAATCTTTCATTAACATCAGGAAATTAAGGAACAATGTCCAACAACACATTGAGCTAATTAATAATGATATATTATACAATGACCCCCATTAATATTCCAAAATGTGAATGCTGATTGGCCAGCATCCCCATTGTAAATCCCACAATATACCAATGGAAAAAAGGTCCGGTCGCCCGGACTTTTTTCCATTGGTATAAAGCCCTCAAAATATATTTTTTTAAACAAACAAACAAAAACAACGGAGCAATGGAGACTTTCTTTTCTCCATTGCTTCCATTTCTAAGCATTGATGTACTGTGTATGCATGGAATGCAAGTCCTATATGCATGCTCAGTACATCAAAACAGGAAAGCAGTATACCACAACCAGTGGAAAAACAGTAATGCACCGTTATACAAAGACATTATTTAAGAAAAGTAAGTCTTTTTTTCTTAAATAATGTCATTGTATAATAGCAATAACTGACTCGGTGGTTGTGGTATATTGAAATTTACCCATGGTTGGCTTTATTTAATCACTCGGGCATCACCCTCATGATTAAACCACATGAACTATGGGTAAATCTTCAATATACCACACCACGTCGCCGGTTATTGCTTTAATATATTCCAATCCCAAGGATATAGACAATATATTAGCAAACAAATTTAGTGACAAGTTTACCCACCAACCTACTCACAATGTTGTTCCCAGTATCCCTGAAAATTTAGTCACCCCTGAAATTACCTTGGAACAAGTCTTAAAATACCTATAAAAGACTAAAAGTAATATTTTCATGGAACCAGACAACATATGCACTGCTTGCATATTAAATGTTTTATACTCGGCATTTAATATAATGTATACTGTCACCACAGAAGAAATACCTGTTTTACATTGTCTGCTTGTATCTACATGTTGTAAGTTCTATCTGTGTCATATATTTGTTAACACTGTGTTTTGTCCTGAAATCTTAAATGTATCTGCTGGAGCTTTTCTCTCTTGGCATCCACTGAAAATGGTGTTTGCTCAATTAGACATCCCCAGTTAACAAAGACAAATAAACAAAATAAAATAAAATACCAAACTGCATTTTCATCCATGCAAAGTATGTACTATAACTAGCCTCTGTCTAAAATTTTCCAAAGGATTTTTGCCTCAGGTCTGCATAACAGCTACTGTGACTCCCCCACACAAGGACAGCCTCTCTACAGATCCAGAGCCCCACCAGCCTTATATGCAAAGCCATGGAATGTATCATAGCAGGACTCATTTATAGGGAGACAGGCAGCTTCACACATCTAAATCCCAATTGTTTTTTGTGAAGGGCAAGTCCTGTCTCCTGAAATTAGTAAATAATGACATGTACTTGAGTTTCAGAATTCATATCATTCAGAAAATTCACTCTAACACATGTCCTGTTATTCTAGCAACTACTAAGTTTATAAAAGCAATATTTAAAACATGTCCTTGTTTTTGGGCCCCTCCCTATTACTTTGGGCACTGTCCAGATTTCTTGCACTAAGAAGTTGAGATGTATTATTAGCACTACTCTTATTATCCTCAGTAGCATGCAGACTGATTCAAGGTGACCTGTGTCTTGCTTTTTGAGCCATGAAAGACCCAGTCCTATTTCATCTTGTCTGTTATGCAAAACCTGTGGCTCTACAAACACCCACAGTAGGATACTAATTCTACACCAACAAATAAACATGATTGGAGAGTTTTCCCAGATTGAGGAATAAGTTACCAGTACAGGTCAAACAAAGTACTACTTTGGCTATCTTTAAGGCTAGTCTTGATGACCAGGTGGGTAGATAGACATTTACACCAGCATTATCATGTACAGCCCTGCTTGGTATAGGAAGTGAGCAGTATTAAGTGCTTGAAAATGGAAGCATGAACTTTTAAGTATGCCTTCTTAAAGATGTATATGACTAGGCATCTTACGATCCTTGTGATCACTTGCTTAGCATTGTTCTTATGTTCTTTCTGTGTGCTCTTCTCTCACATAAGCCTCCTAATGCTATCAAAGGCTCAGTAAAGTTTTTATTCCCTAACCCACAGAACTGACTCATTGCATCATTCTTGGCAGTTTCCTAGTACATTAATACTTAGTAATATCATAGTGACTTTAAAATCTTATGTAGCAGTGATATTCGCTGGGATTCAGAGAAGAAAGCTGCAGACATGTAAACTGCCTACTGCAGGGTGGTGCAGTGGTGCAGGCACCTCATTCACTCTCTCACACACATGCAGACATTCGCGCACACACACACACACACACACACACACACACACACACACACACACACACACACACACACACACACACACACACACACACACACACATCCATTCAATCTCATGGACACACACACACACACACACACACACACACACACACACACACACACACACACACACACACACACACACACACATATATATCCACACTGTCAATCCCCTACCTTCCCCCTTATTCTGACAACCTAGGGAGGCACATGCATACACATACATACACACACACACACACACACACACACACACACACACACACACACACACACACACACACACACACACACACACACACACATACACACAGTCATCTTAGTCCATTCGCACACTCACGCTTCCCCAGTACCTTTCCTCAGAACTTCCCTAAAGTTATCTGCAATGTGGTCTATCTCACTGACTGTAATGATGGACTGCAGCATTTTAACCGAGTTATTTATCACAGCTGGCCATGCTAATTTAAATAGCCTAGTGATTCTTTAAATCACTTGGCACAGTTACTCACTTACTGCAAGAATTTCTGGGGGAGAGCACATGGCTAATCAGCATTAGCCTCTCTCCCACAATACTGCATTATCCCACAGCATGGGGGCAGCCCATTGCAGTGATTCTTGCGACCATGAAAAATCACAGCGGTGGGCCTGTCTATGAACTGAAAAGAATTACTGGGAGGAACTGGCCACTTGTGGTAAGGTTAATATTTACAGCAATCCTTTCTCAATCCCAGGGATTGGTTTGCAGTTTTACATCTTATTATTCTCCTGCATTTTATCAAAAAAGTAAATACCGCACACAGTACCTCTCAAACTGCAGACATTGAAAACAGGAACAAAGGCTCTTAAAAACAGAAACATCCAGCCAAAAATCTGGACACCTAATTACCATAAACTTTGAATACCAAATAACACATAACTCTTTCCACTTCCAGTAGGAAAGTGGGATACTACTCCGAAACATGTTTTGAAAACTGAAAGTGACAAAAACGATGGAAAAATATAAGCACAGTATCACAGTGACAGTGTAAAATCTGTAGACTTTAATGAGCTGTATTACAAACTTCTGTCATGCGTATCATTTATTTTTCCTTTTGAGAAAGGGAGATTTAAGATGTGTGTCCTTTACATTATTGGTGCAACTAGTATATTGGTAATGTAGTGTGTTTTTTCTGTGTACTAGACAGTTTCAAAATGCGATGAGAGGGATTCAGAAAATTGTGTATAGGGGTAAATCAACCCTGAAAATAAGATAGACCTTGTGCAGGGTTAATTTTTTTGTTTTTTCTTTTGGCTTTTCCCGGTTAGGGGTTGCCACAGCGGAACTCCAGTCTGCTAATGATTGGCAGTCAATTTTTATGGTGCTGAGGTGCCAGCTCAATGCCCAGTCTTCAACGAAGGCATGCCCATTCAGGGTTAATAAGGCCTGAAAATAGAAACATTCCTCCAAAATGGGGACAGCTGAGGACTTTGCTGCACACATATATTCTTCATCCTCCTATTAGCAGAATGCCATTAAATAAAAGCACTATTTCTTTATCCATAATTCCATAAAGCAAACCATATTTACCTTGCACTTTTCCAGTTCTTACTCTCAAAACAAACATGCAACTTCCTTTCTCCAAATTCCAGTAATGTTACTACATCATCTCTATCCTACTGCATTTCCCCCTTTTCATCCTGTCTGAACAGTTTAGACAGAAACTCTGATGCTAGCCATATCTTTCTTCAGCTCTGCTTTATGATTTTTTATTACTACTATAGTGTCTTTCCTCTTTACTTTACTTGTTTCTAATGATCGACATTGTCTTTCTTGTCCCTAACTCTCTGGGTGCAATACAACATAATACCTCAAAACCTCCTGCTATTAGTTTGTATCTTATTACCCACATTCTGTCTTGTTTCAGATTCAGTCTTTCATCCCTTTTTTTTCTGATTTAGTCAGTCCTCCATCAGGCATACGTCATGAATTTGTCTCCATATTCTTTGAGTTACATCCCATAGGATACCTTTTTTGTATATGGGGGGTCCCCTATACTCCACTGCTGACATTTGCTCTTATCCATATTAACTTATCAGTCCCCCTTCCATGGGCTTGCTGAAGTCTTGCCATACACTTTTATGGTAGCTTGCCCTCTGTCTTCATGGAAACAGTGCCTTGTGAAATCCTTTTCAGCAATTTTGCCTCCCAGTTTTGTTAAGGGCAAGAGCTGAGAGGCAGCCAGGGTTGTAGATTTTTAGGTATATAAAGGAAGAGAATCTTAATTATGTGGATTGGGGCCAACATCACAGGCAATCACTACCTATGACACTAGTCTGCTTATACTCTCCCACTATCATATGACAGCTTGTCTTTGCAGTGAGGGAATGTGCCCAGATGGAATTAGAGCCTCAGTTTTTTTCCCCAAGATGGGCGAGATGATGTAAGCTGCTTAACCTCATCTTCCTACCGCAGAGTCGGATCACGGTCAAATGGGGCCCTAGGCAGGATGAAACTGTCAATGTGCATAATATTTTCTTTACTTTTACAATGATTACAGAGATGTGGATTTAATTTAAAACTTGTATTTCAAATTTTATAGTACAAACACTGATGGCCATTTGCTAAACAAAACAAAACAGTTGCACATTGAAAGCAAAATTAGCAAGAGTAACAGGAAACTTCACTTCCATTGATGCTCACATTCATAGAATATGCATTGAAACTAGCATTCATTGAAAATGCATTTAGCCAGTGGTAAATTAAGTGTACCTTGATCCCCTGGTTGTTTTCAAACCATGGCACCCTTGCATACATTTTTAGGACCATGTGTAAATGCATGTATTCTTTGAATTCACCTTCCTGATGGTTTTAAAGTTATTTTTTATTTGTAGTGTTGAACATTTTTTCCACTAAGCAGGGAAACAAAATGTATGGACCAATAATGACAAAAGTACCAATTTCAGAACATTTCAACCATAAAAGGCCTCTCAAACTGCCTGTTTGAGCCAATAAATTGACTGTATTCATCACATGTCTAATTGTGATTAAAATGGCCACAGTAAAGTATTTCAATTTGTTTTACATATATGCAGACTAGTCCTGCAAAGACAGATTAATGACTTTTTAATTTTGTCAGCTCATTTTCCTCTACAGACAACCCCCAGACCCAGCATTTATAACTACATTGTTGAGTGTATCCTTCTCAGATGTCTGTGTCAAAACTTAGCAGTAATGACTAGTCACATATTTCAAATTTGCTTCACACAAGCACACAGTAGCCAAATTTTTCCTACTTAATTCACAGACACACACACACACACACACACACACACACACACACACACACACACACACACACACACACATGCACACACAGACACACACAGACACACACACACACACACACACACACACACACACACACACACACACACACACACACACACACACACACACACAAACACACTAGGATTGCCACCTTTGCAAATGCTCAAAGTGGGACATTTTTTGTAGAAACATTAGATTTTGCAGGACAAAATGTATCCATGGCAAGTGCAAAGGAGAGAACCTCCCTTTTTTGGCAAAATACAAGCTTATTCTTTTTTTTTCTCAAAAAAGTTTTATTTTTCAAATACAGTTGAATAAATTCCACAGTATTTGTATATAACATCTTAAATAACTATGTACACTATTTAAATCAGCCTGACACTATAACGGAACCCAATATATATAATTACTTTATATGTATAACAATCCAGTTATCAGAGTGTATCTGTTATTGTAAATTGTCAATCAATGATAAGACTTTTTTCCATGGATTGCTAATAAATGGCTTAGGATGAATCCTTAATTCTTTCATTTTAATTTCCAACAATGCTATGGTCTTCAGTAGGTTGTAAAAGTCTTCCAAAGTCGGTATTGTGTTTGTATTCCATTTTCTTGTTATACACTTCCTTAAGATTGCAAGCATTGTCCATACTAGATACATATTTGACTCATTCAAATGAGGACCTTCATACACATTTAATAATACTAGAGCTTTAGATAAGTTAAACCATTCATTAAATAAAGCTTGGAAAACGTTTTTAATACCATTCCAAAATGGCTTAATTTTAGCACAGTCGAAAAAAATGTGATTCCAATCTGCAATGTGTATTTGCTCACACCTCCAATATATTCCCTTTGTGGAAGAATTAATTTTAATAATTCTATCTGGAGTTAAGAATGCTCTGTGCAAGCATTTCCAATTAACAACTTTCCAGTATTGTATAAAGGATGTATGTTTTATTGATAATAAAATATTTGATTTAATTTCTTCAGTTAGCTGTAATGAGTGTCCTTTTGTTATATAATTCCAATATGAGGATTTGGGTGTTGTTTTATAATTTATCAATATCTTGTAAAATTCCGAAATACTATTTCCCATGTCATAATCATTATATATGATTTCATATAGGTATTTCGTAAGTTTAGGTATTTCTTTAAATGAATTACTAATTATTATGCATAAATATTGCAAATATGTCAGAATGCTTTGCATAGTTAGCCAATCTTGTTGTGGAATTTTGAATGTTGTTTCTATTGTTTGCATATCCAGAACTTTTAGTTATTTGATACATTGAAACCAACAAACAAATCTTTTCTGTTCCCAGGAATTAATTATTTCTCTGTATATTTTATGTGGATAGCTCTTTGTAACTATGAATGGTATTAAAAGATCAAACCAGATTTTTAAATCTATATTTGCATTAATAATTTTCCTAAATGAGTCAATGTAATAATTAATCATATGAGTTTTAGTGGGCTTAGTTATGTTATATTGCATACTAATACATAATATGTGCCATGGCAAATTGTTTTTATCTGTTTGAATTGTTTTTGTAAATCAAATTCATTTATTGATATTACAGTTAGTATTTTTTTCCAATTTGCAGAATAATTTGGACTTATCCAATCTGAAATTGTTTTAGATATTGATGCTTTTATATATGCTTCTATATCAGGAAAGTTTAATCCTCCCTGTTTCCATGGTCTGATATGATGTATTAAAGTTATTCTGTTTCTTCTGGGAAACAATAACAATTTTATTAGGCATGAGTTTATTTCTTTGAGTATATTCCTTTCTGGTAACAGTTGTATTGCCAAAGCTATATATAGAATCTTGGGTAGTAAAACCATTTTTATTAACTGTAGTTCAAATGTTAATATTATTTTGTTCCACTTTTCCACAGAGATTTTAATTGTATTGATGATATTATTGTAGTTTTTTGAGACTAATTCATTATTATCCTTGCATAACTCAATTCCTAGATATTTTAAGGTAGATTCTTGTTTCCCTATAATGTGATTCCCCTTCATCTGCAATTTTTTTTTTTTATTTAAAAATAAAAATTTTGATTTTGATTTATTGAAATGGAGTCCTGAAGTCCTGTAAAATGTGTCAATTAAAATATCTAATTCTTCTAATGTCTCTTTTGTATTGGATAATGTTAATATGTCATCAGCAAAGAGCATTATTTTAGAATTGTATTGTTCATAAACATCTACTCCTCTGATTTTTGTATTGTTACGTATTGAATCTGCAAACTTCCAAAAAAGCAAAGCCAGCACCATCAGAGCATATACATTTTCTTTTATTGTGGCCACACCATAAAAAATCAGACCAGTTTCGGCAACTAAGCCTTCTTCAGTGACCAATATTTGTCCTGTTCCATTTTACCAGCCTGCTCCATGCAGTGGCCGCTCTGCCAGTGAACCACACAACACACCTTCCATTCCCACAGATATTTCCACAAAGGAAATCTGATGACTCTCTAGCACTTCCTGGCAACTCCAAAACCCCCTAGAATTAGCTATCCCCATATGCCCAACACGTCCAAGCAAGCTCACCTCCTAGACCATTGCAAAGGGTACTGCACAAGACCAAGTGCTCTTAGTCTTTCACAATAACTCAGACTTCCACTCTTATGTAAGTCCTTAATGTGTTTGGACCAAAATGCATTTTAAATATAAAATTGCAGTTATTATTATTTTTTTTTACCAAGAATCAACTTAATGAGCTAAATGAAGTGTTGGGAGACCATCAATATGTGTACATGTGGTTTAAAACAGCCCTTTTATTATATGTATATTTTCTTAAAACCAAAAACGTCATTGCCGAGAATCATCTCGGAGGCTCCTCAGAGCCGTTAAGCATTATCGTCACTCTGTCTCCATTACCATAGCAACCTGGGAGCATCTGTTTCTGTTAGTGTGTCTGTGTACTGCATACTAGAGGCTTGCGATGCACCTGAAGCAAAGCTTCACTTCACTGCAACTTCAAGCCTAAATTCCCTTCCTTTCAGCAAGGCAGCAGCCAGAAAAAGAACAGAGAGCAAACAGATCAAAAAAAAAAAAAAAAAAAAAAAAACCTCCCAACAAGCCACCACAACAAGAGACAACACACTCCTCCAGCCCTCCCACCTTTCACTCAGCAGACATACAAACAAACCATTCTCTGCCAAAATATCCCATATCACAGTTCTATCCACCCCCTTCCCCTGGATCCAGGGTAAAACACCAAATGTCTCTTCCTAATTCACAAACATCAGTAAACCTCAATCACAAGCCATAACCCACAGCTTCCTGGAGATGAAAACGGCAACATATAACAGCTGCTAGACACAGATGCATCCACATACACCGTGTCAGGCTTAATCAAACAACACTCGAAGCTATGATACCTGCCATCATTGATATTAATTATGTTTAGACAGAATAATAATGACATTTGTACTAGCTGCCAGATATGGCTGCATCCACGTACACCATATCAGGATTGATCAAACAGCACTTGAAGTTATGATGCCTGCCATAATTGATATTAACTGTGTCTAGACAGAATAATAATGACATTTGTACTAGCTCCCAGACACAGCTGCATCCAAGTACACCATATCAGGATTGATCAAACAGCACTCATAGCTGTGATACCTGCCATAATTGATATTAACTACATTTAGACAGAATAATGATGACATTTGTACTAAGAGCTTGCTACTATTATTTAACCAGGATATACACAACATTTCTAAATCATACTTTAACTGAAGAAGGCATTAGTCTTCATGACAGCATTTTTTTCAAAATACTCTACTGTTACTGCTATTATATATGATGTTAATTTGTTACATTTGAGTCTGAACGCTGATGAATGATACCGTGTTGAATTAATTAATCAATTACTTAAATTGTTATAAGTAAAAACAATGAAAAATGAACAAGATAAGTATTCATTGAGTTCAAGTTGGGGAATAGAAACCTCTATGTTTATATTATATCTTGCTTTGTTTGGCTTATATATAACGTAAATAATAACCCATCTTGACCTACTTTTGTTTGTGAAGAATTACTGGACTCTTTGAACATTCTGAATAAGTCATTACTGTTTCTCAGTTGTTTAAGAAACCCTCCTTTTTTAAATAAAAACAGATGACAAGTGATGTACCATATCAGTTGATACTTTGAGAGATGTAGTTGTCAGAGTTATTTGTTTGAGACAGCTATCTTGGAATTAGTTTTTTGTTTCTTCTTTCTAGCATCAGTCCAAGGGTTTGTTTCTTTTTTTTTCTTTTAAGAGTAGGGGCCATCCATTCCATTTCTTCTGGGATAGACACTATATTGTTGTTTTTGATGATTATAGTAGCTTCTTCTAAGTCATTAAAGGTTCTCATCTCATTGGCAAAAAGTATTTTTATCTTGGCTGGAAAGGCCAGCTGTGCTTTAATGTTGTTTTCTTTCAACAGTTTTATTATTGGCCAGACTTTTTTCCTTTGTTCTAGTATTCTGGAAGAATAATCATTGTCAAACCTTATCAGGCTTGATTGTATTTTAAGGGTGATTTTCTCCAAGCAGATTTTAATATTAGTTCCTTGTCCAGAAATGAAAGAAATTTTATAACTACAGATCTAGGTGGAATATTTCTTGAGTTAGGAGCAGGTTTCCTCAGTGCTCTATGTGCCCTTTCAGTTCCAAATGAAAGTCCCTGTTTCAAGTCAAAAAATTCAGGAATCCATGTTAAGAATGAAATAATGTCTTCTACTTCAGTGTTTTCAGGCAGACCAAAGATCTTTATGTTGTTTCTTCTTTCCCTGTTTTCTAAGTCATCTATTTTGTTAAGCAGCCATGTATTCTGTTTAAGCAGAAATTAGTTTTGGAATTCCTCCTCTTTGAGTCTCCCTTCAATGTCATTTAGAGAAGTCTCTGCATTTGTTATTTTTGTATGGTGTTGCTGTAATAGGTCCCTAAGAGTATTAGTCTGTTTTTGAGAATTTAATTTGAGGCTTTCTAAACCATTTTAAAGCCATCCATCTTCAAAGATAGTTCCTGTAAGGTAGATGTCATCAATTGCAGTTCTTTTTTTCAAAGCAGCATCTGGATGGGAATTCCTTGAGTTGTTCATATTCAGTGACTCAATATATCTCCAAGTTACTTGACAGGATATTTTTGTATATCACCACCAAAATTGATATTTATGTAGTTTAGTAGCTTATCTATAGATTTCTGATGTTTTAAACTTGAAAATTATAAAAATTCTCCTATACTATTATACTCGTTTATGGAGTTCTCAAAATTTACTGCTCTCACTTGGCCATCTAGGCTCTGCCCCCTACAAGCTTATTCTTGAAGCACATGAATTGCTTATGCTACCCCATATAACATGTAGGTGTTTCAGATACAAAATAACTGTTTTATGCAACTGTGAAGATAAGTGAAGGCTGCCAGCCTAGCCAGATAGAATTTTGTAGATAATTCTGTCATTTGTAAATATTAAGATAAGCCACAGGCTTCTTCTCTTAAATGAGACAAATGTTGTTAAATATGGAACTGCAAAAATGTGACATTAGTACACTCTGCTGTAACAAAACTAATAAGTCAATTCTTTGATGTCAAAACTTAGAGCTGATATGTATGGATGAAGGAATTCTGGCTATTGTCTTGAGGCCAGAGTTAATTCCTAAAATTTGCATGTATAAATTCTTTTATTGTTCTGGCTTCCTGACCAGCTACAAGATCAAGGGCTATTAACCTCTGAAAAATTGTTAGCCTGGGAACCAGAAAGAAATGATGTAATCTGAAATGAATCAGTGGTACTGTGTTATCAATTTAAGGACAGAAAGAATGACAGCATTAGAGCATTTGTCTTGAGGACATACAACATCACCAGCACTGCCTGTGTCTAGATGTAAGTAGGATCTTAGACTTTAGTGTTTCTGTTAGATATAGCTAGGAAATAGGAAGATTAGACTAGTTTGTTTTTCTGTGATATCAGAACTTTTCTATGGTATTTTTTAAGTATTTCTCTGTGATCTCTGAACTCTTGACTAGTACTGTGTAGTAAGAAGTATTGTCTTGTGTTTTTATTATTTATTATTAAATATCTTTAAACCTTTCAACTGTGGCTGTTTTGTATAGAGATAATTTAAGCTCTAAGAGTACATTGCATGTATATAGTGATACTATACCAAGTCACTCCAAATAAGTCTTGACTGTTTGGTTGTACTTACCATTTGGATAATAATATTGCACAGTATAATTGGACACCCATTCATAAGGGCCTTTGAGTAGCTGATAAATATTAGCTGGGTGGTGGCAGTTATTTCTACCGTATAGTCTGGGTAAAAGGGGCACAGCTGGAAAACCTGTGCCAGCCTTCCCCAGGAGTGTGTGTGTGGTTGTATAAACTTTTATCTGAATGTGTGTGTGTCAGCTAATTGGGCAGGGGCACAAAGCACTGGTTGGACAGAGAGGGTGCTGGAGGTTTTAGCTTGCACACTAGGCTGAGATCTTTACCCTATAGCTGTGCCAGTGGGGAGTCTTATTGGGGACCTGGAGAGAAAGGGAGAAACCAGCCCTAAACTGACTGTGATCTCTGTGTGCTCTTGCTGTGTGTGTATTTATTATTCTCTTCCCTATATGTACACCCTCACTGGTGTTAGTGGTGAAGATTGAGGCTCCTTGATTGCTGGGCCAGTGCACAGGCATCACAGCAACTATTAAAGAAAACTTAGGAAATTTTTTTTGTCTTAAAATCTCATGACATTTGCCATTTTTTATATTTTTTTCATTCGACACAACTGCCCAAACTAGGACTGTCCCTCGCAAAGAGGGACAGGTGGTAACTCTAAAACACACACACACGCACACACACACACACACACACACACACACACACACACACACACACACACACACACACACACACACACACACACACACACACAAACACACACACACTTACACATGATTCATAGGTTCATGGGTTCATAGGTAGGTACTAGGCTATTGGCGCTAGGGACTATATAAGCCTAGCCAAAAAGGTACCCTTGCTTTCACCACCCAAGAAATTATTTTCCTGTGCCCCTGTCAAGCCGAACCACAGAAGTGATCCCCGGGGTGAATTTCCTATTTCCCATCCAATCATCAAGATTTTTCTTGAGGAGTGCTTCAATGATTCACTAGAAAACCCACAAAGATTGTGAGCGACAGATGAAAAATACAAGGCAAAGTTACATTCTACACAATCAGGAAAGGTTTGTTTGTTGCACATAGGCAGTAATCAGAGAGCAAAGTATCCCAACCTATTTCACACAAATGCAACCAAGTCCTTTAAAGCCTGACTGTTTAAACTCAGCAAACAACAAGTAACTTTCATACACAGTCTTCACTACCACCCAACAATTACAGCCAATTTGCTATGTACACCCCAACATCCAATTATGATAAAAAGACCACATAATGTATTTTAACATATTTTCACCCAAACAGCACCCGCCACAGTGAAGTATTCCTTCTGAAATTGCTTCACAAAAATCACATTAGTCCTGCAAAAGCACAAAGTAGTTGAGAAAATGAACGCATTCACGTTTCTTCTACAGACCAACCCCATTCTCAGGTCAGCAATTATAGCTACTTTATCTATGTATACACTTCAGGTGTCTGAATGTAGTTAAAATTGATAAAATGTAAGACTGAGTCACTGTATTTTGACTCCACTTCAAATATGTTGGCCAGCCACTGCAAATTATTCCTCTGTCACCTAGCCATCCACTGACTGCCCATAGCTAATTGATAATGCCAGGATAAGTACTTATCTCATGTGACTGCAGCCTGCTGCTGTTCCTCTTTCAAGCCAACAGTCCACAACCATTTAGCATTCATAGGCTTTCTATGTGCTGCCATCCCAATGAATCATGGGGGTTAAGCAGACGTAATCTATGGTTGCCTTGGGCCAGTTTTTTTCATTCAGTTATTCTAAGTAAAAAATATATTTACTAAAATGTAAATAAATAAATCACCCCTAGCTAACCAGCATCATTGACCCATGCTTCACATGTGCAAAAGTCAGGCAATTATTAGTGTTTTCTTAATGATTATATTCAGAACATGAGCCAACTAAAATGAATTAGCACTGTTGAACATAATAAAACTTTTAAAACTTTTTAAACTAAAATGATTTTATTGCAGACAGTGAGTGTCTGGCAATGGGCCTCCTTGCATATGAGGGCCCTGGATGGCTGCCCGACTCACCCCCCATTATAATCTGCCATCACCTATGGTATGCCACTTTCAAGTCCACTTTCTCTGATAAAGCATGGCAAATTATGTACCCTTTCCATTATTTCATGCTCAAAAAGGCTTTCTGATTCTCATACTCTACCTAACTCCAAGTGCAGGATGTTACACTAAAGGGAAACTGAACATCTGTCTTCTCAGACTACTATTATCTGTTTTGGTGAGATTTATCTCAACCTTGAGCCCAACTTTCAAAATCCAGTACATCAAATGTCTCCTCAAGTTATTCTGCTTACAGGAAATGCAAGCATCTAAAACGGAGATAAAACCCAGACTATTGACTATGGAACCCAAGTTCAATTACTGGTTTTGGCGTCTCATGGTGTTGGCGGGACAGGATGTGTACACTCAACCTGGAAGGGTGGGCAGAGTGAAGCAGGGCAGTCACAATCCCTCAGACTAAGCATAAAACTGCAGTAGAGACTTCCTGAGCACAGATGTGTGGCTTACCAAATTGCCACCTGGTGCTATCCCTCATTGGTGAGTGCTCACAGTGGAGGGCATTGTGAACCCCCATTTGAGTACACCATCCCCCTTGTCCATGGTTGGGGTTAAGGAATTACATAAAATATTCTCATTGTTAGTAAGCAGGTGAGAGCACACACTCCCTAATGTCTTCCTGAATGTTAGCACCTTGAGACAGCTCTCACCATACAGAATCTGAGGATCTCTTACAACTAGAGAATAAATGTTAGTACCTCCAGACAGCTCTCACCATACAGAATCTGAAGATTTACACTGCTAAGGAATGAATCTTAACATCTCCAGACAGCTCTCACCCTAGAAAATACTAAGGATTTCCCACCACTATGGAAAGAATGGACTCTAGTTCAATAATGGAGTTTTGATGGTTTGTAGTTCAGCATGCATTTTCTAATCTCGAACTATAATGAAAGGGTGTTAATGCATTACTCAAGGGAAGCTCTAATAGAAGATGTTCATTCAGATATTTTCCCTTCTTTTTCACCTGCAATCCCTGGCTGAGGGTGAACCCAGTAAGCTTCTTCAAAACTGCAGCAGAATATCCTGTTACTCTGTAAAGCAGCAGTACCTGTGGTGCTAAATCATTTTCAAAAAGATGGGCACAAAATAGGACTGACTGCTTCTCACCTAACTTCAACTTTGGCTAAGGTCCCATAGAAGCTGTTACATTAGCAAATTTCATCCAGTTTTGTCCATTATCCAGTAACTGAATGGCAGTCCTACACTCAGTCAAAGTGGTGTTTTTTTGATTAGCTTTAAATCACAAACCATTGATAATGGTTTGCTGAAAGCACACAGAGTTGGCCAGCTCCAGCTGCCTAAAACCTTCTGTACCACCAAGGTGAACAGAATCTGATTAGTGGCTCGGGTATTTGGTGGAGCTGGCAGTGGAGGGTCTTATCAATCCAGATTAAAAACTGTTTAAAAAATGACAAGATAATGGCATAATGTATTTTCATCTACAGAGAGCCCCCACCGCCACCAGTTGTTAAAGCTACTTTGTTGACTGTATATATCCCTTATATTTATGAAGAAATAAATTGCATATACTTTATTGGTAGTTTTGGATTAACTACATTTTACTGTATAAAGATGATGAGCAACATACTGTAAGATACAGCTAGGTCTAGCACAGTTTAAGTAGAAGAGTATTTATGAGAGCATAAGAAAATATTTACCTCCTGATAACATATGTTAAACCAATATATATAATCTCTGCAGTAACTGAATAATTCTAATAATATTAAAGAGAACTATTATTAATGCAGAGGCTGGTGCTGACAAACTACTTTGCATTTCAGTGCATCACATACAAATGCAGTACCTCCTGCTCTTGAAGTATAAATTACATATTCATCCATCCATCCATCCATCCATCCTCAACCCCTTTTCCCATTTTTGCACATGTGGTCAGGGTGTCACTTCAATAGTGACAATCATCTAGAGCCAAGGTTTACATTGCTGGGTGGCTAGCCCTGCTGTAGTAATTCATCCATACCACACACTCACACACACACACACACACACACACACACACACACACACACACACACACACACACACACACACACACACACACACACACACAGAGCTGAAGTACCAATAGAGTGACCTTTGCTTTTGTTTGTGGAATGTGATGTGAAAGGACTGAAGTAGTACCTGGAAACACAGGAAGGGAACACAGGACATACATACAGACTCACCCCCAAAGGCAACCCCATCTAACTGGGGGAACCTGGGTGTGGCAAAAAATGCTAAAAAAAAAATGCTACCTGCTGCTGCATATATATAATATATATATATATATATAAATTATTAAAAAATGATGTGCTATATATATTATATATATAATATTAACTATAATGTAGCTATGGGATGTCTGGTAAACAACAACAGGTTTATAGTTACTAATCAATCATGCAGGCAATCATGCCCGAGAGAGCCCTAATGCAAATGCCAATTACATAGTAGGTAAATAAGGGTGGAAAGATTCAAACCCTGCATGCTTGCCACAGCTAATTAACAAGTTGGAGCCACAGTCCTCTGCACTAACTTCCAGGGTAAAAAAATTTAAAACTTAACTAAAAAAATCCTTCCTTTCCCTAGTAGACTTGCCCTCATGTCCAGATCCCCATAAGACTCCCCACTACACACACACACACACACACACACACACACACACACACACACACACACACACACACACACACACACACCTGGGGAAGGCTGGCACATGGTTGCTAGCTATTCCCCCTTCTGCCCAGCCTATAAGATAGTTCCAACTGCTACCAGCCAACTCTTAGCAGCTACTTTAAGGCCCTTAACAAAGAGTTTCTAATCCTACTGTGTAATGCTACTATTAATCCAAATGGTAGTCTGACCAAGAGCAAGGCTATTTAGGAGTGGTCTGTATAGTGTCACCAAATAGATATGCAAGTATTCTAAGACCTTAAATATCTCTAAACAGAACAGCCACAATTAAAAGGTTTAAATATATTTAATAATAAATAATAAAAGAACAAAACAATACTCAGTAAATAATTAGTTGCATCAGAGTTCAAAATCACAGGAAATATTTAAAACAACATTGCAGGACAGTCTCAAATAAATAAAGAAAACATCTAAGCTACACTTTACTATATTTCTGTCTGAATCTAAAAGAGTTACTATGCCCTAAAAACTTACTTATAGCAAGGCAAGTGCAGATGTGAGTGGATGTTTCCAGCTGATGTCGTTAGGTCAAAGACAAAATACAAAATGCACAGTCTCTCTCTGAGAGAGCTCTTAAATTATTATCAAAATTACTGCTGAGTTAGCTTGGATGACCTCACTTTTTGTCACCTGGCTTCAGTTTCCAAGCTAAACCCCCTTTGTCAGAAAAGTAAAGAATTTTAGCATCTCTCTGTGAAAAATACATATCTCTCAGTTGTTTGTAGATCCTGGAAGTCATAAAACACTTCTACATCTTAAACCTAGTAATTACTTCTCTTTCAAGACAATACAAAAGACGTCTAGCTCTAGACATTGTGTCTGCTACTGCAGTGAAACAAGGAGATAGCATTTCTTTTATTACGTGATTATGAAACAATTTAATTTAAACTGTTTTCTTTGACTATTTTCAAGTTAACCTTTTGTGCTCCAACTTCCATAAAAAATACACATCTTAGTCACAATAGTGCAGGTACATTCCTGTTCTATTCCAATAGGGCATGCTGTGATTACATGTTAGCTCAGCACTTTAACCACATTTCTGTATAAATCATATCAATATTCACAAATGACATAGAATTATTTACAAAATTCCCAATAGCTGGGCTAGCATCGTGATGTTTCTCCTCCACCCCCGAAAACTCAAGCTAGTTTTTCAAGTGACCCTTAAGAAACTCTGCTTGAGATGGTTGACCATCTGGGAATACCTCACCCCATCTCCTGACTTGACAGCCCATTTGCGTTGGCATTGCTAACTGCACTGCGGTGCTGCACTGTTGTATCATATGCTTGCAACCCTAGGCTCTATCTTAGTAACTTGGTATTTTGCTGGCTGGCTCAATGTAGCCATGTTAAGGGGTTGTAGTCTGTAACTACAGTGTATTTCCTTCCATACAGATAAGGCTGATGTTTCTGCAATGCCCGCACTATGGCTAGACATTCTTTTTCTACAGCTGCATAACATTCCTCCCTGGGTTGGAGCCTACGAGTAAGATATACCACTGGGTGCTCTTCTCCCTCTTAGGAGACCTGGCTGAGTACAGTCCCCACCCATGACTTGAAGCATCCGATCTGCACAACAAATTCTTTGCTGTAATCTGGACTGGCTAACACAGCAGGTACTCCCAAAGCTCCTTTAAGCTTCTGGATTGTCTGCTCACATGCTGGGGTCTACACTACCTTATCTGGCTTGTTTTTCCTTGTCAGATCTATGAGAGGAGCAGCTCTGGTACTTTAATTGGGGGCAAACATTTTGTAGTACATTGCTGTCCATAAGAATGCCCTCACCTACTTTTTGGGAACAGGGGCAGGCCATGCCTGAATGGCTTCCACTTTGGCAGGTTCTGGCCTGATCTTACCACTCCCCACTCTATGTCCCAGGTAGGAAACCTCTGCCATGCCCACCTGACACTTACTGGGCTTAATGGTCAACCCTGCACTCTGTAGTCTGCCCAGCACCTCCCAGACATGCTGAATTGTTCTTGCCAGGAGTGGCTGTAGATGGCAATATAATCTAGGTAAGCAAGGGCAAAATCTCCTGCTCCTGCTAGGATACAATCTAACAGCCTCTGTGAAGTTGCTGGGGCATTTTGTATCCTAAAGGGCATCTACATGAACTCATACAAATCAAAAGGAGTCACAAAGCCTGACCTCTCTCTAGCACTGGGAGTCAAGTTCAACTGCCAATAAACCTTGGTAAGATCAACATTTGTAAGATGCTTAGCACGACCCAGTTGCTTTAGGACTTCATCTGTCCTAGGCATGAGGTATGCATCTGACTCTGTGTGACTATTTAATTTCCTGTAGTCCACACTGAACCTGGTGCTGCCATCTTTCTTTGGTACCAGCACCACTGGAGAGGCACAGGGACTGCTGGACTCCTGGATTACCCCCAGTTCCAGCATTTCCTGTATCTCCTCCCTCAGAGTCTGTTTGACTCACTCAGGCACACTGTAAGGGGCCTGCTTAATAGGCCTCTGGGATCCTGTATCCACATGGTGCTGAACCAGGTGGGTGCACACAGATTTCCCAGTGAACATGTCCCCAAAGACCTGTAAGATTGCACAGATTTCTTGAACCTGGGTAGGGGATAGCTGCTGGGACATTGATACCCCTTCCACTGAGGTGTAATCCAAGCCTCACTGAGGAGATCAGACATCAGATCCCCCTCAGCATCCTCCTGCCATACACTTCAAATACTCAGCACAAGGGCCTCCCTATCATGGTAAGGTTTCATCATGTTAACATGCTACAATTTATGCCCCTGTCTCCTGCCTAGCAGTTCTACCATGTAGTTAACATCACTGACCTTCCTTACCACCTTGTAGTGTCCCTCCCAAGCTGCCTGCAACTTGTTGTGTCTGACAGACCATTGCCTGCTGCCTTACAGCATATTCTCTAGCTCGAGAATTCCTGTCATAGCAGATCTTTTTCTGCTGTTGGGCTTCTGCCAGGTTCTCCTGGGACAAGCCTATGAGTTCCCTGATCCTTGTCCTGAGGTTTAGGACATATGCCACAACAGACTCCTTGTGGGATTCACACTCACCATCCCACTCATCTCGAATCAAAGCTATGCAGCAACTCAAAGGGTGAAAAACCTGTGGATTGCTGGGGCACCTCTCTGTAAGCAAACAACAGATGGGGCAAATATTTTCTCACTCCCTCTTAAACTGATCTGCAAATGCTCATAGCATCATCTTGAGTACAGAGTTTAACCTCTCAACAAGACCATTAGTCTGGGGATGATGGGGATGGTCTTTAGGTGCTTCACCCCACAGTGCTTCCACAGACAAACCAGCAGGTCTGACATGAAATTGGCACCTCTGTCAGTCAGTATTTCTTTTGGAAAACCTACCCTACTGAAAATCTCTAACAAAGCATTTACCACCTTTTCTGCCTCAATGGAGGGCTAGGATATACTTCTTCCCTGTGGAACTTGAGGTACTCAGAGGCCCCACAATATCCATAGCTACCCTCTGAAATGGTTCCTCAATCACAAACAAAGGCAGCAAAGGAGCTTTCACCTTGTCTCCTGCCTTGCCTAAATTTTGGCACTCCTCACAGCTCCTGCAGTACCCTGTTACATCTCTAGAAATCCAAGGCCAATAAACGATCAGCATAATACATCACTTGATGCACTTTCTGCCCATATGACCTGGAAAGGAAATATCATGGGCTATGGTTAGGAGTGCCAGATGGTAGGCCCTGGGCACTACCAACTGCTGTATTCTCTCACCCTCTAGGCGTCCCTCAGTGGTCCACTCTCTGTACAGTAACCCTTTGTCCCAGTATACAGATTCCCCTTTCCCCTGAGAATCAGGTGCCTCACTGGCTACCTCCCTCAGGCCTTACAATGTAGGGTCTGAGAGCTGAGCCTGTCTCAACTCTCTCTTTGTAACCCTTCCCAGCTCCCATTCCACAGGAACTCTGGCATCCTCTGACAGTGGTGCCTCACTGTCAGCCTGGGTACTACTACCCACCTCTGCCCTTACAGTCACTCTGTCCAAGGGAACATCAGTACCCACAAACACCTATTATTCACCTTTAATCTCACTGCTACTGGGTAGCTCCCTCCCTGAAGTAACCACCTCACCAGTCCTGGCTGCAAGTGTGTGGTCTGACTGGATCTCTACTGGGCTAACAGACCCACATGCTTCTCTCCAAGCCTGACTGCATGTAACTGCATGCACACAAGGTACTGCATTATAAAAATCATTCCATATCAGGACATCTGCAGGATATCCTCAAACACACCTACCTGCTTGCTTCCTTTCCACCCTCCCAGCCAAGGTGTTCCATAGCCAAAGGTATTTGGAATGGGGTCCCTCCTAAAACTCTGACTGGAGTAGACTGCCCAAGCAATTAGTGCTCCTCTTTAACCATTTCAGGCTTCACAGGTCAGAGGCTGTGTCTCTCTTAGCAGTGGCCTCTTTCCCATCCACTAAGATAGGATATAACCTCTTGTGGTAGTTTGGTACCCTTGTTGTCTCGAGACAACTCATTGTTGGCATTTTGTCATTCCCACATACTAGCTCTCCCACCTTTTGTTCCCCATCATGCCTCTGTGGACATCTATATGCTACATGGCCCCACTGGTCGCATTTACAACATTTAACCCTTGATCCTGGATGTGTACTTGGACTAGTGGCTTCCCCTGCTACCGGCAGACTCTGTTGGGGCAGTCTGGGCTGCCCACCATGGGTTCTACTAGACCCATGAGCAGCACTGGGTGTCCCTTTCCTGTGGAATGATGCCCTGTTTGCTATGTATAGGTCTCCCTTCTTCCCCAACTCATCTGCAGTATTACATTGTCTATCAGCTAACCAGATTTTCATGTCCTCAGGCAAAGTGCTAAGGGTTTGTTCATTCACCAGAATGTCTGCCAGCCCTTCAAAAGTGGTGACCTGACATCCACTCACCCACCTATGAAAATAAGTGCATAGTTCAGCAATATATTCACGCACACTTTCATCTGCCTTGCGTCTGTGCTCACAAAACATTATCCTATAATCAGGTGTTAACTTAAAACATTCTAAAAGAGAGTTGTTTACAGTGTTATACTTTAAGCAATCAGTATCAGACAATTTAGAAATAGCAGTTACAGCTTTACCATGGAGTAAGGGCATCAGGAACTGTACCCAGAGCCCTTGGTTAACATTATACTGTTTACATACCCTTTAAAACATATGAATGAAACTGTCAAAATTATCTCCCTCTGTAAATTGTGCAAGAAATTTACTGACCTCTGTTGCTTCTGGGGTTTGGTTACTCCCTTCCTCATTACCTCCATGACTCTGACAAAGAGTCAGCATCTCCTTTTTATGTTGCCTCTGCCTCTCATTCTCCTCAGCTTCCAGATGTCTCAGTCTCTCCACTGCTTCTAATTCCATTTGTTTCTCCTGCCACAGTCTCTCTGCTGATTCTATTTCCAACCGTTTGGCCTTCAGTTCAAGTCCCTTTAACAACAGATGGATTTTTAAGTGTTCTGTGGAAAGGTTGAACTGTCCATTTTCTGAGAGTTGTACATCTCCAAAGCCAGCCTGGTTGTCCTATTGATTGCTGGTCTGCAATGTAACTGTGTTCAAGGCTACAATCAGTTCTCCTTTAGTCAGGTTGGTATGCACCAGTCCTTTAGCCTGGCACATATCAGCCAACTGGCTCCTTGTTAGCTTGACATACTCCTATGTTGACATGCTTGCCTGCCCTCTCTGACTAACAAAAAATAAATAAATAAATAAAACAATTTTGATGTGAAACACTGAATGTTCACTGTGTGGCTGATTGAGAGTACAAACACCTTCACTGACCACTGTTTACAGGCTACAGGAATTCAATATCTACACCACTACAAGTCAATTAATTTGTGATATGGCTAACCCACCACTGCCAACCAATTAATAAATGACACCCCTGCACTGGTCCAGTAATCAAGGAGGCTTAATCCTCATCACTGGCAACAGTGGGGTACATATACACTGGGAGAATGATAAGTACACTCACAGTAAAGTGCAATTTCCCTTAAGAGCATGCAGAGATCATAGCCAGTCTGGGGATGGTTCTCCATCTTTCTCTAGATCCCGAATAAGACTCCCCACTGGCATAGCTATAGGGTTGAGATCACAGCTGAGTCACCAAACCAAGATCTCCAGTGCCTGCTCTGTCCAACCAGTCCTTTGAGTCCCTGCCCAGGTAGCTGACTCACATACTCTTTGAGATTTGATTTATATACAAACACACACACACACACACACACACACACACACACACACACACACACACACACACACACACACACACACACACACACCTGGGGAAGGCTGGCACAGGTTTAGTAGCTATGCCCCTTCTCCCCAGACTATAAGGTAGGTCCAACTGCCACCAGCCAACTCTTAGCAGCTACTTTAATGCTCTTAGCAAAGGGTGTCCAATCCTACTGTGTAATGTTATTATTAATCCAAATGGAAGTCTGACCAAGAGCAGGGTTATTTAGGAGTGGCTCGTACAGTGTCACCAAATAGATATACACGTATTCTAAGAGCTTAAATATCTCTAAACAGACCAGCCACAATTAAAAGGTTTAAATATATTTAATAATAAACAATAAAAGAACAAAACAATACTCAGTAAGTAATCAGTTACACTAGAGTTCAAAATCACAGGGACTATTTAAAACAACATTGCAGGACAGTCTCAAATAAATAAAGAAAACATCTAAGCTACACTTTACTATATTCCTATCTGAATCTAAAAGAGTTACTATGCCCTAAACACTTACTTACAGCAAGGCAAGTACAGAGGTAAGTGGATGTTTCCAGCTGATGTTGTTAGGTCAAAGACAAATACAAAATACACAGTCTCTCTCTGAAAGAGTTCTTAAATTAATGTCAAACATTACTGCTGAGTTAGCTTGGATGACATTACTTTTTGTCACCTGACTTCAATTTCCAAGCTAAACCCCCTTTGTCAGAAATGTACAGAATTTTAGCATCTCTCTGTAAAAAATACATATCTCTCAGATGTTTGCAGATCCTGGAAGTCATAAAACAATAAAACACTTCTACATCTTAAACCTAGTAATTACTTCTCTATCAAGACAATACAAAATCTTCTAGCTCTAGACATTGTGTCTGCTACTGCACTGAAACTAAGAGATTACATCTCTTTTATTACTTGGTTATGAAACAATTTAATTTCAACTATTTTCTCTGACTTTTTTCAAGTTAACCTCCTGTGTTCCAGCTTCCATTAAACATATACATTTAGACAGTCACAATAGTGCAGGTACATTCCTGTTCTATTCCATTAGAACATACTGTGGTTACATTTAGCTCAGTACTTTACACACACGTCTGTATAAATCACATCAATATTCACAAATGACATAGAATTATTTACAAAATTCCTGATAGCTGGGCTAGCATCGTGATGTTTCTCCTCCACCCAAAAACTCAAGCTAGTTTTTCAAGTGACCTTACAAGAAACTGCTTGTGAGATGGTTGACCATCTGGGAATACCTCACCCCATCTCCTGACTTGACAGCCCATTTGCGTTGGCATTGCTAACTGCACTGTGACACTGACCATCATTCCAAATAATGCAGACTACATGACCAGACCAACTTTAGCCCCTCTGCAGTTGCTGGAGGCTGTATAGAAGGTACTCCAAAAATCTATTACCAAATGCAACCTGGTTAAATCATATTACACAATTCAGGCCTATTAATGAATGAATTCATTATTTAGTGCAATTACAGACAATATAAATATCGAGGTAGAGGTTATTACATTCTTGCAGGACACCTACATCTCATTTTTGACCTTCCTATGTTTTCTTTGTCACCAAGAATAGCTATTCCATTGGACATCACTTAGTAAATGTCTGGCCTGCTTGAATAGATAATAACGCTATACTGTTACAGTACACACCTTCAAAGTCAACACAGCCAGATTGTGGACAGATAGGGCTCTGTACAGGGTAGTGAATCAGGCCCTGCTAGCCATACTGATATCCCATTACTTTGCTTTCTCTCCCCAGTTACCATAAACACTGTTCAAACCTGTTAGTGTACATACTTTTTGGTTTTACTTTGAAACTACTGTTTCAAATTTTACCAAAAAAATGACAGACATTTTCATAAACAAAACACTCCCACTTTAAAAACAGACAGCATAAGAAACAACAAACTTCTCTTCCCTTGAAACTCACTTTTAATAAAAAAATATATCATGTAAACCATTAAATTATAAGAGACATGCTGAAATGCATACTCAAATAGCATGTAGTGAAGTACTATAGGCTATATGCATATAGCATATAGCATATAGTGAAGTACTAGTTAACATATATGTGAAGGGTACAGGAATTCAAAACAAAAATGACAGCCTGGGACAGCCTACTGGACATGTGCCCCTTTTCCAGAGCAGCCCAGCAGTGCTCTCTGGTGAAGTAATTTGGCAGTCACACAGAAGACAAATTAAGGCTGAGGGAATCAAACCACATACTACAGAAAGCAGCTCATAAACATATTTATCTGGACTAAGTGCTAGCTAATCTGTTGTAGCCCAAACAAAGTGTATTTCACACTTGTTTGCCTGCAAAAACAATCTAAATTTAAATGCATTCCTAGTTAAAATATTAATATTAAACTCATAGACTTCATGCTGTCCAAGTTATTCACAGGTAAATAACAAACACACCATCAACATTAAGGATTGCATCCAAAAATAGCGCTCAAGTTAACTAAATCTATGATGCTCATTTTTTACTAGAATTTCCTTCCTTTATACCATAACTACTTTGGTTCATAGGTACTAGTTACTAGGCTTGCAATCAAGTGAGCCATTGAGGTGGCTAGCCCAAATTTCCAGTTACTCCAAGTCACTGTCTGGTTAACTTACTCAACGACAGGGAGTACATATGAGGCAAAATCAGAGATGTTCTGCAAATGGGGAGAGAAATAATAGCAGACTACTCTAAATCACTTAAAAGGTTATCAGAACAGGTTTTGCATCAACATATATGCTGTGGAGCACAAAAATTGTGAAACTCTTATGACCTGACACTGACTAACTACAATCCTCAGTCATTTACCAATGACAGTTGGTGTAGAGGATTAAGGTTCTTGGCCTTAGTAGCTAATGTACAAGGTTTGAGTCAAGGCATGTCTCTTAACTAAACTGCCCTCTCTTACCAGAGCATTACACACACACACACACACACACACACACACACACACACACACACACACACACACACACACACACACACACACACACACACACACACACACACACACACACACACACACACACACACACACACACACCTATAACTAATGTTGCTGCTCAAGTTGTCTGTTCTGCAAGTTCCTGCTCATCATACTTCCTGTTGCCAGAGAAACAGAGAAATGCTGCACGTGAAATTCCACTCTCTACAACAGAAGAAATAAATTGTTGCAGAAAAAGATGAAGTCTCAAGATTGGAACAACTCCCTTATTAGCCTCAGCAAAAAATTGAGATTCCTCATCAAATCCTCTAAAGCTAGCTATGAAAATAAGATTGCAGCATATACTAAAGATAATCACAAGGCCTTCTATGGTTATGTCAAGAATCTCCATGGTAAAACCCGGGTTTGCTTGAGCTACTGCACAACAGTACCTCATACCAAGCCAACAGATATTGCCAATATACTGGCTGACAGATTCAGTGCCAACTTTTCCCTCCTCTCCCCCGTAAAGTACTTATCACAATACCAAGTGAATCCCAGGCATCCAGTATTACTGCCATGCAGGTCAAAACTGCAATTTCCAAGGCCAAGAATACAGCTTCCATGAGACATGACAATATCCTTGGCTTTGTTCTACATGAACTACAAATTGAACTGGCACCACACCTATGTGCACTGTTCGATCACAGCTTCACCTCAGGCTTTGTCCCTGCCAAATGGCACACTGCTACAGTCATCCCTGTCTATAAAGGGGGAGTGACTACAGGCCCTGAGAACTATCACTCCATTAGCCTGACAGGTCTGATATGTAAGGCTATGGAGTGCATCATCATGGACCTAATAAATAAGCATATAGGGAAGCTCCAAACTCTGGATCCCACACAATTTGGATTTGTGAAGGGTAGATCATGCCTGGTCAACCTGGTCGACTTTTTCGAGTCAGTCACCAGAGCTGTGAATGAGGGCAAGGTAGTTCACACAGCCTACCTCGATCTGGCCAAAGCCTTCAATACTATTCCCTACTCAGGAATCATAGATAGACTCACTAAACTAGGCATCAAACCCTATATCACTAGGTGGATGGCAAACTGGCTCACAGATAGAACCCACAGTGTTAAAGTAGCAGACTCCAAGTCAGACTGCCGACCAGTCACAAGTGGAGTCCCACAGGGATCGGTCCTGGGTCCCCTCCTGTTTGCCATCTACTTCTCTGAAGTCCAGGCCAACATGAAGGTTCTCTAGCTGACTAAGTTCACAGACAATTGCAAGCTGGGAGCCATTATTAACTCCCCAAGTGATGTAGACATCCTACAAAAAGGCCTCACTGAGATCAACATTGATGGCAATCCACTGAACAATGAAGGCGTCAAAAGAAATCTGGGAACACAGGTTGATAGCAGCCTCTCCCTTGACTACAACATAGCCACTGTGGTTAGAAACTCCTTCTATGTGGCACATCTCATTACTAAGAGTTTTGCATCCAGGAAGAAGGAGGTCATTGTCTCTCTCTCTCTCCTCCTCCCTCATAAGACCAATCATTGAATACAATGCCACTTTTGGCATGTACATCACCAGACAGTTGCAACAACTGGAGAGACCACAAAAGTACCTCACAAAGAGGATACTGGGCCTTAAAGACAGACAGACTCAAAAAGCTCCAGCTATTCTCTGTCTCATATCACCTACTTAGAGGCGATCTTTGCTTGACTTACAAAGCCATGTCTGACCCAACCCTGTTAGATATGCTACATCTAAATAAATCCCAATCCCTCTGCACCACATGCTCCAGAGACCTCAGTCTTATTACCTCCATCAACAGAACATGCTGGAGGGACAGGTTCTTAACCCAGAGACTGCCCATGCTCTGGAATAGACTTCCAATACACGTCAAGCAGAGGACCTCACTAGTCCTCATCAAAAGAAACCTTGATGAGTGGATGGGAAATTCACCCTGGGGATCACTTCAGTGGCTCTGCTTGATAGAGGTACTGGAAACTAATGTTGGACGGCTCGATGCCAGGGCAATCCTATGGGATAGGCTTGTAAAGGCTCTAGGGCAATTAGCCTAGTACACGCCTATGAACCTATGTGTTTGTCTACTACTTGTTCATTCTGCTTCTGAAATCTCATGCCAGTTTCAATTTGCTCTGTGTGGTTGCATGCCTGCCCTTTCAATTTGCTGTGTGTATTTGCATCCCTGCTTTCTCTTTTGTTGAAAGTATCTATAATAAGCAGGAAATCTCAAAGTAACAGTAGTGTGCTTGAAGTGGACACCAAGCAAAGCAGAAAAGGATTTGTTTTAAATGTTAAAGCCAGGCCCCAGTCAGCACTGGGCCCTAGGCAGCTACCTAGATCACCTAGTGCTGGATCTGGCCCTGCCCTTCCTAGGTTCCTTCAGCACCAGAGCTGCTAATTAAAATCAGGTTCTCTGGGTCACAGGCAGAGCTCCATTCCTCTGTGTCACAGAGCTGGGGCTCATAGTACTTTTTTAACAACTTTTTCTAATCTCTTTAAGTACTTTCATCACATAGTCTGTTTATCTTCTGCCAGTCTGCCTGTTGCAACTTCTTTTTTCACAAGAATCATTACCTCATCTTTTAGTTATTTCACAACTCATGTTTCCTTCTCAGTAGCTGGCATACTAGTACAACAATGGAACTCCTCTTCCTTCCATACCTTTGCTCTCATTCTTGTTTCAAGAAGCATGCAGACCTATTATTCCTACCAGTTCTGTTTCCAGGAATCTCCCATTCATATAGTATTGCTATAGTTATTTTCAGTTCACATTCCTGTTATTTATTGCTATACCAGAACATATTCAGTAATTCACCATTACTGAATATAACAACATCCCTGCACCCCAAACTCTTTTTATACTGTTAAATGTTTAACCTCACATCTGTTAAGATAAAAATATCAGTTTAAAAGATCTCTAAAATAACATAAAACATAAGCTTTCTCCTTCTAGATCTCAAGTTGTACATGCTCAGGATTTTTATATACATATGTTTGTACCCTGCCTCTTGCCTAGCGTCATCCCCTTGTTTAGCCTTTTTCAGCTTTCTTACTAAAAACTACAAGCACCATCTTCACCATTCAGCTCCTCTGTCTACATGTTATGATTTTTTTTTCTCTACCACCTCTTTAACTATATATTTCCATTTTGTAAAATAAGTAACCTATTACTTATCCCCACAGACCTCACTTAGGAATTTCAACAGTAATTTCATTATGCTAGCTTTCTCTTTTACTTGAACAAATTGTTCTGAAATTACTTTTTAGTAAGAGATGTGACACACAATTGATACCACTATGTACAAATGTCATTTATCATAGATTCATAGGTTAGTACTGGGCTAACTACCCTTGTGTGCCGTTTTAAGCATAGCCAGTTATCCTTTTTTAGAATCAAACCCTGCACCTTGTGTCTCTAAGGTAAACACCTTAACCATGGGGAATTTTGTAAGGGGTTGGCAGGGAAGGAAAAAGGATATAGGCTTGGAAGCAGGGGCAGACAAACACAAAACACAGACAAATATCAATAGTGAAGGTGTTGGCACGTATGGGAGAAGACACAATTGATAGACACATACTGATGGAGGGAGGATAACTGGTGTCAAGGAGGATTGGACTATAAATAGTGGAAGTAGGTAACACAAATGAAGAGGAACATCATGTCTGGAAATAGGATGGGCTGACTGCTCCCTTTCATGTTGCCCTGGACTGGATCCAGACAGTGGTCAGTGTCATCTACAGCTGCCCTCTCCAGTGGGTCCCACCTCATGTGGTATGTTGAGATATGCCATGCAATGGCTCAACACTGCTACTTGCACAAAGAATTTCTTTTGGGGCCAATGTGGATGTCAAGTTGCTAGTCCACTAATGTCTTCATCAGCTCCTCCAGCTCCTGTTGGGTAACCTAATGGAACTCATTGGCAGTGTCACCAGAGAATACAACAACACCCCCTCCAGTGATCTACTGCCAGATGCCACCAAGGAACTCTCCAGGTCACCTTCCACCAAATGATCTTCTTCACTCTATTGATAGGAAGGCCTGAAGGCAGATGAAGACACAGCAGGAAAAGACAACACAAGATAATGAAATGGAAGCAACTTCCACACCACGGGCAGAACTGTGACTGATACAACATAAAACAGTAACAGAAATACAAAGAGAAAAACAACAAGCATATAAATATAAAGGAGGAATAGCGAGAAGGAAAGAAGAGAAAAAGATAGTATAATGTCTCACTGTTTCTGACTACAGGCATACAGGTAGACACAAAAGGAATAAACATGTTCTAAGTATGCAGTGATACTTGGAAAGAGTTACTACAAGGCATGACACTGGATACATTCCTATCAGAAGATGTGAATACAAGCATGTAGTGTTGGATAATACCATGTCCACTGGAAGTTTATCAGTAAACAATGGAGATACAAGGTTACAGCAGAGGCCATAGAAGGTGTGAGTATGCCCACATGAATATATTGTGAGGGACATGGACAAGGAAGGGCTTGGTGGACATGTGTGTCAGTACAATATATATGGGCCAACATGTTGACTGTAACTTTGTCATAATATACTAAAAGCAGACAATATCACAGACATCTGTCAGCATATGGTAAGCACGTGGAAAGATTTACATCTAGGCTTTAGAACAAGACAGAGTATTCATAAAACGTAATGCCATGGGTGTGCCACATGTACATGGCATAGGTGTGGATATTTTGTGACACATTTCATGACAAATATATGGAAATGTGAACAATGATAAAAATAGGACTGCCAGGGCTGTGGCAATGCACATATCACATTAGCTGGTGAACAGTCTTGGAAGTGTAACAGTCCATCACAGCAGTCACAATATAAAAGCATGCTATGACAGGCATGTGATCATCAGTATGAAGGGGTGAAAAACAGTAAGATAACCTGTGTGTAGTACAGCAAGGACAGCAAATGTGTGTTCAGAGGTGTGTAGTATTGTCACCCTTGGATGGTACAATAATATTCTGATATGTTATCCAAATTTGTAAATAGTCCCAGCTCTATCCTTGTCTAGTCTCATTAGCTCATCCTGCCTAATACAGAGATAACATTTGAGTAGGCATACCAACTTAGGCCCTGAGCTTGTCTGATTGAAGGTTGCTGGAACAGGGCTCAGTTCTGAGGTCTTTTACCGGTTAAATGGGTAATTTGTTCAAATCAGTTTGCTTGTTTTCTATTGTTATATAAAAAAAAAAAAACAATTTGCACTTTATCTGCTTTTACTGTATTTGTGTTTCTTCCTACTTTATTACCTTACTTTGCTTTTGCCTCTTCTTAAAAGTACTCATTTGTGTTTATTCTGCTGCATTTATTACTGCTTGGTAGTAGCCTGATTAAATTGTAACTGTTATTCTAAGTCTTTTGGTTACTGCACTTGGGCTTCAGACCAGTTGTTTTACATTGAAAATGTTTGTGGTCTGCACTGTTGTGGCAGAACAGGTAGCTTACATCCTTCTAAGTTGGGAATTGCTGATTGAAGGCTCAGTGTCTGTTACTATGTGTGTAGCATAGATTAGATTCAGGCTTGCTGAATCTAGCTTTGTTTGTATAACTTGAGCACTAATCCAGGCCATCTTTTTTGGAGAAAGTTCCCCTGCACCCTAGTGGCAGGGGTGTACGGTTAAAACTTGCCAGATTTTAGACTGCTGGAACAGGGCTCAGTTTTGAGTTTTTTTACTGGTTAATTGGGTAATTTGTTTAAATCAGTTTGCTCGTTTTCTATTGTTATATATATATATATATATATATATATACCTTTTATTCATCTGCTTTTACTGTAATTGTGTTTCCTCCCACTTTATTACATTATTTTGCTTGTGCTTCTTCTTAAATTGTATTATTCTGCTGTGGTTATTACTGCTTGGTAGTAGCCTGATTAAATTGTAACTATTATTCTAAGCCTTTTGGTTTAAGCACTTGGGCTTCAAACCAGTTGTTTTATATTAAGAAGGTTTGTGGACTGCATTGTTGTGGCAGGACAGGTAGCTTACATCCTTCTAAGTTGGGAATTGCTGATTGAAAGCTCAGTGTCTGTTATTCTAAAAGTGCATTAGTTCTGGTTTAATCACTTGGGCTTCAGGCCAGTTATTTTACATTAAGAAGGTTTGTAGTCTGCACTCTTGTGGGAGGAGAGGCTAGATTCTGCCATTCTGAGCTGGGAATTTCTGGCTAAAGGCTTATTGTGCCTGCTTATTTGATCTGTTTTTTTCTGAAATTTGTGCGCCTTGTTTGCTGTAGCCCAGACGTTAGTAGTTTATTGGCCATTTTGGGCTAATTTCTATCTCTTTCATTTCCCTGCTATAAAAACTGCACTTGCGTGGTTTTGAGCACCGGGCAGTGCCGGTTAGCTAGGGTTAAACTATTCCCGGCTCCATGAAGTCTGCTCTTCAATTTTTCCCTTGGAACTAGACAAACTTTCAACTTAAGCACTCAAACCATTCAATTCACAGCCCAGCACTTGCTCAAAACTCATAGCAAGCACTAATTAACCCTAGCACTAGACCCCCTATACTGTCCAGAAGGACAAGGCTCTCTATTCGTCCCTACCAGCTAATCAGTAAAACAGCTCACTTTACCTATTCAGGCATGTCCAAAGCGTAGTTTCAGGTGTACTCTCCAGTCCAACTGGTGAATCTGGGCATTTTGAGGCAATGTTACAACTACCTCATGTACACAGACAACCCTTTCCTCCTACCACCAAATACTACTATATACGACAGATGCAATTATACAGCCAAACTGGAGGCAAAGCTCTCTCAACCCAAGACTGGAACTGACAGTCAAGAGGAGAAGGAAAATACTTGCAACACACCACCAGTCTCACATAGACCTACTAAACCAACACTGGCAAATAACACACATACATACACAAAAACATACTCAGAGGCTCTAAGTAAAAATCTGCAAAAGTGACGGAGACCTCCAAAGCAGACACCCAAGCAACCTCCACACCCCATCACAAACCATAAAACACATACTTTGCATAATCAGTGTGCCATGCAATCACAGCCCTTAAGGCAAAATAACATACCCAACACACTAGTGATAGTTGACTCTATAGTCAGGCACACTAATGTCCCACTAACTAGGCTGGACAAGGAGAAGGTTACAGTTAGCTGCACACAAGCACCCAGGTCACTCCAGAACAAGTACAAATATGACTCTGTCATTGTCCATGTTGGTGTGAATGACCTGAGACGTACCTCCCTGAACTACATGAAAAGAGACATGAAAGAGCTCTCTGATCACATACCCAGGCTGGTATGACCCTGACTCTGAGTAGCATCCTGCCCTCACCAAGAATGATGCCACAGTACAAAGAAAAAATTATCAATTTCAACAATTGGGTAAGTTTCTGGTGTCATTCAAAGGGGATCCAGTATCTGTCCACTTGGGATGACATGCTCGATAAGCCACGTTGCTTCACAAGAGATGGCTGCACCTGTCACCATTAGGCTTTCGAATACTGGCCAAGGCTTTTGCCACCCTCATAGTGCCTTTTTTAGGCAAGACTCAAAAAACAAACCCACCACCATAAATAGCACAAGTAAGCAAAAACTGAGGGTAATGCTACTCAATGCCAGAAGTCTAAACCTCAAAATGCATGCACTCGAGGCACTCTTCAGTATGGCGAACATCGATATCTGTGCAGTAACAGAAACCTGGTTTAAGGCTCCAGAGAGCACCCCAGCACTACCAGGCTATAACTCATACCATACTTTTCGCCACAGAACCCAGACTGAAATACAAAAGGTGGGGTGTATCCATATTCATCAAGGATACCCACACCTCCAGGTTAGTGGCACAGCACAATGCCTCAGAGATCATCCATGTGCAACTAACAATGGGCAAAACTGCAATTCAAATTGTAGCTTGCTACAGATCACCCACCATGACCCAGGACCCCCATTCCGCATTTCTGGAGACATGGAAAATATGAAGGGCTTGCCAAACGCCCTAATATTGGGTGATTTCAATTATCCAAACATTAACTGGGAGAACTACTCAAGTACTAACTCCCTTGTGAAATGTTTCCTAGAATTTATAAACTCAAATGCCCTAACTCAACTGGTCAACACCCCCATCAGAGGTGACAGCATATTGGACCTGGTCATCACCAACATGGGCACAAACCCTTGCTGGTTAGATCAGACCATAGACTAATCACTCTGGATATCCACATTCTGCCCCCACCCCCAATCAAGGAAACCACCGTAAAAACTTTTCAAAAGCAGACTTCACGTTACTTAAGACTGAGGTGGAAAGGTTCACAGCCCCCATGCTAAAGGACAACGCTGTCCAAGCTGCTGAATCCCTTACAAAGTCAGTCTATGAGCACCTGCAAGAATGCATGGATCATGCTATCCCAAGCAAAATCAAGACTCACTCCTCCAAAAAAAGGAAACCAGTCTGGTGGACCCCTGCCATAAACAAGCTATACACTAGAAGGAGGAAACTAGTGCAGAAAATAGTAAAATCCCAAGAAGGAAAGACATCCCTGATCAGTATCAGCAAGAAACTATCATCCCTCAGAAAATCACCCAAGGCTAGCTTCGAAAGAAAAATTGCCAAGGACTCCAAAGATAACCATAAAGCGTTCTTTAGCTATGTCAAGAACCTAAGTGGAAACTCTCAGATCTGCTCTGAGTTAGTGCAGAATGGCACAAAATACACTGAACCGACTGCTATTGCCAACATTCTGGCGGACAGCTTTAGTGCAAACTTCACTGCCCTCTCACCCCCTAAAGGGCCCATAACCATACCAGAAGAATATAGTGCCCCAGCAATCACTGACACACAGGTTAAAACAGCCCTATCCAAAGCCAAAAATACAGCTTCAATGGGACCAGATGGTGTCCCAGGCTGTGTCTTACATTAGCTCCAAATTGAACTAACCCCTCACCTAAACACACTGTTCAAACTCAGCCTCTCTACAGGCTATGTACCCATAGAGTGGTGCAAAGCAGCAGTTATCCCAATCCACAAAAGTGAAGCCACAACGGACCCTGGGAACTATTGCCCTATAAGCCTGACTAGCCTGGTCTGCAAGGCTATGGAATGGATCATCATGGAATTCATTAACAGAGACATCGCGAACCTTCAAACATTGGACCCTACCCAGTTTGGCTTTGTTAAGGGCAGATCATACCTCCTAATCCTGGTAGACTTCTTTGAGACAGTTACCAAGGCTTTAGACGAGGGAAAGGAGGTCTACACAGCCTACCTAGACCTCGCAAAGGCTTTCAACACCATTCCCCATTCTGGTATAATAGACAAGCTCACCAGCCTGAACTTAAACCCCTATGTCAAGAGATGGGTTGCCAATTGGCTCATGGATAGAACCCACACGGTGAGAGTTGCAGGCTCTAGGTCCGACTCTAAACCAGAAACAAGTGGCATCCCCCAGGGCTCAGTCCTGGGACCCCTCCTGTTCAGTATATACTTCTCAGAGGTACAGGCAAGCACAGGAGGACTATGGCTGACCAAGTTCGCAGACGACTGCAAACTGGGGGCCATAATTGACTCTCCAGCTGATACAGACATCCTCCAGAAGGGTCTCACTGAGACGGATACCTGGTGCCAAAATCATGGCCTCAAGCTAAATGCCAAAAAGTGCATAGTCATCCCCTTTGAAAAAAACAAAGTACCCATGAACTACCATATACGTGGTAGTCCCCTAAATACAGAAAATGTAATAAGGGATCTGGGGACCCAAGTAGATAGTAATCTGTCCTTTGTTAATAATATTGCCAAGGTGGTTATAAAATCCTTCTATTTGGCCCACCTAACCACAAAAGGGTTTGCATCTAGAACAAAAGAGGTTATTGTGCCCCTCTACTCATCACTCATCAGACCCATCATAGAGTACAATGCCCCATTTGGGATGTACCTTACAAGACACCTGCAACAGCTGGAAAAACCCCAGAAGTACCTCACTAAGAGGATTATTGGCCTCAAACATATGCCCTATGCAGCCTGACTGACAAAATTCCAGCTGTACTCGGTTGCATACAGCTTACTCAGAGGTGATCTCTGCCTGACATACAAGGCCATGTCCAACCCAAAATTGATGGACAAGCTCCACCTAAAAAAAAAATAAATCCCTGAGAGCCACATGCTCTAGGGATCTAAACCTCACTACAATGATAAATAGAATGTGCTGGAGGGATAGATTCCTGTCCCAGAGACTCCCCATGCTTTGGAACAGGATTCCAATCTACATTAGGCAGAGCCCCTCACTAACACTCTTCAAGAGAAACTTTGACGAGTGGATGGGAAACAGAAAATTTACCCTGGGCATCACTGCAGTGGCTCTGCTGGACAGAGGCACATGGAACTAATGGCTCTGCTGGACCGAGGCACAGGGAACTAATCTAAGGGGGCAGCAAAAGCCAATACATTCTGGCTAGGCTTACAGATGCCCTCGGGCAGATAGCCTAGTACTTACCTATGAACCTATGAACTTATGAGAGCTGCCTTACTATTCCTGCTTTTGGAGAGATGTTTTAGATTCTTTTGAAAAAGAAGTCTGTTCTCCTCTATCTGTTCAGAAGCTATAAAATAATACAGAAAATGAAAAGGCACATTAAAATATGTCTACATTCAAGTTCACTAAAATGGACATGCTCTGCATTCTTACTATACATCTCTGGAGCATTCTCCCTGACCTCTGATTCCCATTTGGTACAAAAGGTCTAGGTGACATATCTTAAGTGCATACACTGCTTACTAGAATATTTTATGCCAGTTACAGAGGTCATCACTCTGGCAAAGCTGTGTCAGGCATCTGCCTTATATTGGAGACCCTCAAAGAGTCCCAAAAGCAGGGGATCCTGGTGGTCTGTGTACATGAGATACAGAAATATTGAACTCCTTAGAGTCCCAGTTGAGAGCCTTACAATACTCAGTGGTGTCTGAAGCCATAGTAACTCCATAGGGCACAGTTCAGAGGAATGTGATAGTTCATGCATGTCAACACACACTGGAGCTGCTGCCAACATGTGATGAATAACACTAAGTACAGAGTTTGTGCAAAATGTCGCAATTTCAGGTATACTCTCCAGTTCAGCTGGTGAATCTGGGTATCCTGAGGCAATGTTACAACTGCCTCATGTACACAGAGAACCCTCTCCTCCTACCATAAAACACTAACATATGCGAGAGATGCAATTATACAGCCAAACTGGAGGCTAAGCTGTCTCCACCCAAGACTGGAATTGACAGTCAAGAGGAGAAGGTTAACACTTGTGCCACACCTCCAGCCACACATAGACCTACTAAACCAGCACTGGCAAAAAATACACATAAATACACAAAATCATACTCGGAGACTCTAAATAAAAACCTGCAAAAGCATCAGAGACCTCCAAAGCAGACACCCAAACAACCTGAACCTCCCGTCACAAACCAGACAACACATAAAACACAAAATCAGTGTGCCGCACAATCACAGCCCTTAAGGCAAAATAACATACCTAACACACTAGTAATAGGTGACTCTATAGTCATGCACACTGATGTCCCACTCACTAGGCTGGACAAGCAGAAGGTTACTGTTAGCTGCCTGTTGGGAGCTAGAATCCGCCACATAACACAAGCACTCAGGTCACTCCAGAGCAAGTACAAATATGACTCTGTCATTGTTCATGTTGGTGTGAATGACCTAAGATGTACCTCCCTGGACTACATGAAAAGAGACATGGAAGAGCTCTCTGATCATGTAGCCCAGGCTGGTATGACCCTGACCCTGAGTAGCATCCTGCCCTCACCAAGAATGATATTTCAGTACAACGAAAAAATGATCAATTTCAACAATTAGCTAAGCTTCTGGTGTCATTCAAAGGGGATCCAGTGTCTGTCAGCCTGGGACGACATGCTCAACAAGCCGCATTGCTTCACAAGAGATGGCTTGCACCTGTCACCCCTAGGCTTTCGAATACTGGCCAAGGCTATTGCTGCCCCCATAGTGCCTTTTTTAGGCAAGGCTCAAAAGTCAAACCCACCTCCGTAAACAATTAACAAAAAACTGAGGGTTATGCTACTCAACGTCAGGAGTTTAAATCTCAAAATGCACATGCTCAAAGCACTCCTCAGTATGGAGAACGTTGACATCTGTGCAGTAACTGAAACCTGGTTCAAGGCTCCAGAGAGCACCCCAGCACTACTGGGCTACAACTCATACCACACATTTCAGCCACAGAACATGGACTGAAACACAAAAGGAGGGAGTGTATCCATATTCATCAAGGATACCTACATCTCCAGGTTAGTGGCGCAGCATGATACCTCTGAGATCATCCATGTGCAACTAACACCGGGCAAATCTACAATGCAAATTGTGGCCTCCTACAGATCACCCTCCATGACCCAGGACCATCACTCCACCTTTCTGGAGACACTGGAAAACATGAAGGTCCTACTGTACACCCTGATATTGGGCGATTTCAATTATTTATTTATTTATTTATTTATTTATTGACATTTGTTAACCAGGTTAGTCCAACTGGGATTTTGTCCCATTTTCAGTGGAGACCCGAGGAGAAAAGCTCCAGATAGTACAAATAAAACATTACAGTAGTAGACAAGCACAGCAAACAATAGAAATAAAACTAGTATTACAGTAGTAAACAATAGAAATCAACACTAACAACAGTTAAATGACAGCAAACTTTTTTTTTTTCTCAAGATACTATGTAACTGTACTAGTGAGGCAGAGTGCAGAGTGTGACAAGGATCAACTGAGAGTGATTCCAATGTGGGGGGAGGAGAGAACTATGTAGGGTCATGGCAGGGGCAGATTCTGGAATTGAGTAAATGTGTCTTAAGTTACTTTTTAAATAGTGGGGTGTGAGAGATTGAGTGTATGTCAAGCGGAAGTTTGTTCCAGGCTTGGGCCACAGAGTGTAGAGTAGCTTACCTACTGACTTATTTGGGTGGTAAATATCAAGCAATTGTTGTGAGATGACCTCCTGACTCTACATGAAAAGACAGAGGAGAGGAGATTATGTAGCCCAGGCCCAGGCGACCCCGACCCTGACCACCCTGAGCAGAGTCCCTCACCAAGAATGATGCCAACACAACACAGAAGAACAAAATTTATCATTTTAATAATTTAATTAATTACTTCATTCATTCTAAGGTCCCAATGCCTCTCTGCCTGGGGGATGACATGCTTGATTAAGCCACGCTTGCTAAGGGACGGGCTTGTCACCCTCAACCCCTCTGGCTTCCTGGATTGTGCCCCGCTCTTGCCCCTTTTTTGTGTAAGGCTCAAAAATGAAAAAACAAACCTAGAAACAAAAAAAAGAAAAAAAAAAAAAGAAAAGTAACTGTTCAATGCCAGAAGTTCCCAGAAAGCTAAACTCCCCCCCCCTCAGTATGTGGGAGAACATCGTGGTTTGTGCTGTGACTGAAACCTGGTTCAAGGCTCCTGAGAGCACCCACCCCAGCACCATACAACTACATGTTATACGACCCCAAAACCCACACCCAAAACTGAAGGAGGGAAATTCCAGGTCATAAAGATACCCACACCTCCAGAGGTTAGCACACCTCCAGGAAGCATCGTTAAGACCATCCAGGTGCAATTAACCATAGGTAAACTGCCCTAGGTAAGTTTGTAACATGCTACAGACCACCTTCTCAAACACCTTCAAACTCAGGAGCCTTCCTGAAGACACTGGAGAGTATAAAGCGTCTCAAAACACCATCATATTGGGTGACTTCAACTACCCAAACACTGACTGGGAACATTTACCCCCAATTCTAACTTCCCCAAAAGGTTCCCCCAAAGGTCTCATCAAAACTGGACTGGAACAACTAGTCACCATTCACAAGAGAAAACAAGAGAATACTGAATATCATCAACAACATCACAACAAAATGCTCCACCGACCATATCCATGCATTATATCAGACTGAGAGTATATTCAGATCACTCTCACTCCACATCCAGACCCACCCCAACCCCCACAAAAAGAACAATCCACCACAAAGAACAACTTCAAACTTCAACTGCACTAGACAGACTGAGTGGTATCCCCCAAGGCCCCCGAGTTCAACGACCACCACCCCTGCTGAAACCCCAACAAATGCCTTCCACCTCTCCAGGACCTCCATGATGACTGCAAAATCTAATAAATGTAAGACCTTTTCCTTTTTCCACCAAAGGCAGCCCGTGGGACTCAGAAATAAAAAAAACTCAACAACAAGAGGAGAAGAGTACTACAGAGCAGAGCAAAATAAATGAATGGAAATGGGAAGGCATCAATCTCTTGAAAAAAAACAACATAAAACTAACCATCATCCATATAAAAAGAAAATGAGAAAAAATTGACATAAAATCAAAGACAATCATAAAGACTTCTTTAGCTATATCCAAACCTGCCCCAGAAACAGTCCATGAAATGCTCAATATCAATGTACCCAAAAACAAATCACTGAACCTGGCAGACAGACATTAGCAACAGTCCAACTCTCCTCCCCAAAAGGAGAACCTCCCTCCCTCCCAAAGTCTACCTCCCACATCCCTATCTATCCCACCAGAGTCTAGTCAGCTCGGTGAGAGCTGCTCTCTCTCTAAGCAAAAAACGGTCTCCCCGGGGCCAAACAGTGTCAATGGGACCGGGAATACTCCCACCCTGTGTGCTACTACCTAACTCAAAGGCTGCTGTTTAATACACATAGACTTGCTGTTTAATCTTTGGTCAAAGAATGGCTTACTGCACTCAAAGGCCTGCTGGACGCAAAAATGGTGTTTCTCCACACCCAGCTGCTTCTAGCCCGAGGATCATTACCGCCCATAAGCAAAGATAAATAATGACATTAATAACACTGGAAGGGGATCATACATTGGCTTTGTTTCCTACACACAAATCTTACTACTTGAATTTCTTACCCTTGGTTTGAACTTTTGGACTTTTCACTAAGGCCACTGATGAGGGTTTTGAGCCACAGCAGCTAAGGCAGACCTAGATTCAACCTAGCACACACACAGCCTCAGGCATCATAGAAAGCTCACCCACACAAGACCCATACCCCACCAGATACAAGATGGGTTGCCTCAAGGTCAAGACATGCATGTGTCACAAGTCAGGTTGCAAACTGCCACAGTTACAGGTGCCGTCACAGGGCTCAGTCCTGGGCTGCTTCCTCGCGGGCTATTTTTCAGTTTTCGGTGTCCCACAACATTCAGTTTGGGCATTTTGTGTTCGGATAAATTTTCTGAAGACTGGGCAAACATAGGGACATTGTGGCACACAAACTTCCTGATGACTGCTCACTGGGCACCATAAAAGTGAACAAGACATCCAATTAGAAAGGAATGCCAAAAATGAAAGCTTGGCATAAAAATGAAAACCAAGTGCCTCCCTAATTACCTTAGGTAAAATGCCAAAAATGTATAGTCATACCCTCCTGGAAAAGGGACCTAACAGATAATTACCACATTTTGACACAGTGATTGCTACGTTAGGCACCCAATGACACAGGGACCTGATCTGATGGCAACTCCTCTTTGATCATACATTCACATCCTGGTGTACAAGACCTTCATCAGATGAGAGACTGTTGATGAAGGATTCACATCCAGATCAGGAGAGGTCATTGCACCCCAGACAATTGATTCCTGTTCAGACCAACCATAACAAAGGACGCAGCACACCAAATACCCTGCCCCGACTGAAATAGCAGTTGCTCAGACCAGCCCGGTTCCTCACATGAGGATAAAGCTCTCAGGCCTGACCATATGAGATATGTCCAAATGCAAACCATCCCTCTATTCAGTTCCAAACCACCCAAACCAGAGGTGAAATGTGCCTGAGCCTCAACACTCAAAAAAATAAAAATTATTTGGACCAGCTCCACTCAAAACAACAGACTCACCAGAGCCAATGAGCCCTCACCCAGAGTGTGAACAGAATCCCTCCCAGAGACTCCCAACTCCTAGGGACAGATTGCAGGTCCAGAGACTTCTAGGCTCACCCTCACTGACTCTGTCCATAGAGGAGGGAGAGAGTGGGTGGGATCTGTTCAAGAGTCATCTTGATCATGGGATGGAGATCACAGGTTTGACTCTGTGGTCATCTCTCTGTTAACTGAATGGCATAGCCTACAGCAAACTAAAAGCCACACACCTCTATTAGAGGTGCGGAGGGGTCAAGATGGGGTGTAGACAGAGACAAGGAGAGATAAAGATGGACAGTAGGATGGTTTAAAGAGCACAGAGTGCAGCATGTGAAATTGGTAGAGATGTAGTAGTTGTGGGAGTTCTAGCCATTGTAGAGACTTTAAAGCAATACATTGGTGTGTGTTGTTTGGGGAGTTAGTGATGAATCTGGCTATTTTGTGGTAGGATTGTTGGAGTTTGTTCAGTGTAGTTTTTTGGATATTTGTGAGAACTGGAGCGGCATAGAGGAGAGAGGGGAGGAGAAGTGCTTGTCCTAGGGTGAGTCTAGCCTCGGGACTGAGATATTTTTTGTTTCGGTATAACAGACCTAGTTTCTGATGTGTTTTCTTTATGCATTGCTGTATGTGTTGAATTTTAGTTCATCATCGATGATGACTCCTAGGAGTTTGGTGTGGGTGTCAGGTAGGATAGCTGTGTTATTACAAGACTTAATGACAAAGGAGGATTTATGATGAGTAAGAGAGTGGGGCAGAAAGAGTAAGAGTTTGTTTTTTGTGGGATTGAGGATCAGTAAGTTTTCTGAAAGCCATTGTTCAGTGGAAAGTAGAACTGTTTGGGTTTGGGAGTGTATGTCAGAGATGTTGGCTGTAGAAATGATTGTGGAGTCGTCTGCATATTGTATGAGAGAAGACTGATAGCATGAGGTAAAAAGATCATTGGTGAAGATGTTGAATGAGGGGACCCAAGATGGAACCTTGTGGAACACCAGTAGAGATAGGCAAGAAAGGAGAAGGGGAAGAGAGCCATTTGACTGATTGTTTGCATCCAGACAGATAGCTAGCGAACCAGCTGAGGGTGGAGGTGGAAAGGTGAAGGTTAGCAAGTTTAGATAGAAGTAATGGATCAGACACTGTATCAAAAGCTTTGGAGAGGTCAAGAATGAGACAGGAAGTAAGTTTATTGTTGTCCAAAGATTCTGCAATGGTGTGAGTGAAGGAGAGTAGAGCAGTAGTTGTGCTGTATGAGGGGCGAAAGCCATGTTGAGTAGGGGTGAGTAAGTTTTGATTGAGAAGGTGATGGAGAAGTTGAGTGTGGATACATTTTTCTAGTATCTTAGGTAGTGGGGATAGAATGGCAATAGGTTGATAGTTTGAAGGGTCAGTGGAGTTACCTCCTTTATGGAGAGGGATAGTGTAGAAAGATTTCCAAAGGGTAGGAACAGTAGATTCTTGCATAGATCTATTTATTAATATTGTCACTGGGTAGGCGATAGAGTCAGCTACGAGTTTGAGGAAGGTAGGAGGTAATTTGTCAGTAGAGGGGGAGCAGGGTTTGAGTTTGAGCAGTAGAGATTTGATGTAGGAAATGGGAACAGGCTTAAAGAAAAAGAAATAGTGTTGGGGTGGGGGTGGGGTCAGGTAAAGAGGAAGAGGTAGGTTGAGAGGGTAGGAGATTTTGGATGGAGGAGATAAAATGTGAATTAAGTAGGGTAGCTGTTTCCTCAGGAGTTGTGTTTGGGTAGGGTGAGGGGTTAGAGGGACTACCTGGGTAAAGGATGTAAAGGATGTAAAGGAGGTAAAAATGACCCTACCATTACCTGGGAAAACTACTCGAGTACAAACTCCCAGGCCCACCACATCCTGGAATTCATCAACTCAAATGCCCTGGATCAGCTGGTAAACTCCCCTACCAGAGGTGAAAATGTATTGGACCTGGTCATCACCAACATGGGCGACAGGTGTTCCACACCAAAGGTCAACTCGTCACTGGTTAGATCAGACCATAAACTAATCACTCTGGATGTCCACACCCCACCACCACCCCCAACTAAGGAAACCACAGTAAAAAACTTTTCTAAAGCAAACTTTACCTTACTCAAGACAGAGGCGGTAAGTTTCACAGCCCCCGCGGTAAAGGATAATGCTGCCCAATATGCAGAAACATTTACACATGCAGTCTATGAGTACCTACAAGGATGCATGGATCGTGCCATCCCTAGCAAAACCAAGACTCACTCCTCTAAGAGAAGGAAACCAGTCTGGTGGACCCCTTCCATAAACAGGCTATACAATAGATGGAGTAAACTAGTTCAGAAAAAAAAGCAAATCCCAAGAAGGAAAGACATCCCTGATCAGTATCAGCAAGAAACTATGATCCCTCATAAAATCATCCAAGGCTAGCTTTGAAAGAAAAATTGCCAAGGACTCCAAAGATAACCACAAAGCGTTCTTTAGCTATGTCAAGAACCTAAGTGGAAACTCTCAGATCATCTCTGAGTTAGTGCAGATTGGCACAAAATACACTGAACCGACTGCTATTGCCAACATTCTGGCAGACAGGTTTAGTGCAAACTTCACTGCTCTCTCATCCCCAAAAGTGCCCATAACCATACCAGAAGAATGTAGTGCCCTGGCAATCACTGACTCACAGGTTAAAACAGCCCTATCCAAAGCCAAAAATACAGCTTCAATGGGACCAGACGGTGGCCCAGGCTGTGTCTTACATGAGCTCCAAAATGAACGAACCCCTCACCTAAACACACAGTTCAAACTCAGCCTCTCTACAGCACAGCAACAGTTATCCCTATCCACAAAGGTGGAGCCACAATGGACCCTGGGAACTATCGCCCTATAAGCCTGACTAGCCTGCTCTGCAAGGCTATGGAGCGGATCATCATGGAACTCATTAACAGAGACATTGGGAACCTTCAAACATTGGACCCTAACCAGTTTGGCATTGTTAAGGGCAGATCATACCTCCTAAACCTAGTGGACTTCTTTGAAACAGTTACCAAGGCTTTAGATGAGGGAAAGGAGGTCCACACAGCCTACCTAGACCTCGCAAAGGTTTCAACACCATTCCCCATTCTGGTATTATAGACAAGCTCACCAACCTGAACATAAACCCCTACGTCACAAGATGGGTTGTCAATTGGCACATGGATAGAACCCACACAGTGAGAGTTGCAGGCTCTAGGTCCGACTCTAAACCAGTCACAAGTGGCGTCCCCCAGGGCTCAGTCCTGGGTCCCCTCCTGTTCAGTATATACTTCTCAGAGGTACAGGCAAGCACAGGAGGACTATGGCTGACCAGGTTCACAGATGACTGCAAACTGGGGGCCATAACTGACTCTCCAGCTGATACAGACATCCTCCAGAAGGGTCTCACTGAGACAGATACCTGGTGTCAAAATCATGGCCTCAAGCTAAATGCCAAAAAGTGCATAGTCATCCCCTTTGAAAAATACAAAGTACCCGTGAACTACCACATACGTGGTAGTCCCCTAAATACAGAAAATGTAATAAGGGATCTGGGGACCCAAGTAGAGAGTAATCTGTCCTTTGTTAATCATATTGCCAAGGTGGTTAGAAAATCCTTCTATGTGGCCCACCTAATCACAAAAGGGTTCGCATTTAGAACAAAAGAGGTTATTGTGCCCCTCTACTCATCACTCATCAGACCCATCATAGAGTACAATGCCCCATTTGGGATGCACCTTACAAGACACTGCAACAGCTGGAAAGACCACAGAAGTACCTCACAAGAGGATTACTGGCCTCAAACATATGCCCTATGCAGCCCGACTGAAGAAACTCCAGCTGTACTCGGTTGCATACTGCTTACTCAGAGGTGATCTCTGCCTGACATACAAGGCCATGTCCAACCCAGAACTGATGGACATGCTCCACTTAAAAAAAACAAATCCCAGAGAGCCACACGCTCTAGGGATCTAAACCTCACCACAACAATAAATAGAACATGCTGGAGGGATAGATTCCTGCCCAGAGACTCCCCATGCTTTGGAACAGGATTCCAATCTACATTAGGCAGAGCCCCTCACTAAAAATCTTCAAGAGAAACCTTGCTGATTGGATGGGAAAGAAAAAAATTACCCCGGGGATCACTGCAGTGGCTCTGATGGACAGAGGCACATGGAACTAATGGCTCTGCTGGACTGAGGCACAGGGAACTAATCTAAGGGTGTGGCAAAAGCCAACACATTTTAGCTAGGCTTATAGATACCCTCGGGCAGATAGCCTAATACTTACCTATGAACCTATGAACCTATAAGATACTCTAACCAGATATAACAAACCCTTTAATAGAGTCTGATGAAGTTTGGTCATTGTACCTTATGTAAGCACTTACTTCTATTTTATTTATTGGGTTGTTCCAGTAAAGTTTTGTGTTTGTGCTTTACAGTTGTGTGGCTCATTTTTTGTTTTCACTAGTTGGTGCTTTCTTTTTTGGTGCCACTAATAGAGTGTCAATATACTATCACCCTGCCCCTTCAATATCTCCAACAAAGGCACTTTACCCAGCTCTTTATGTGATCACTATTACGAATGGAATCCCTACACTCACCCCCTTCAAAAAAAAAACATTGTCAGTATAAATATATGACCAACCTAATTAAGTTTAGTGCAGAAAAATTCACTTCAGCTCTCAAGTCTTACAACTGGTCAACCCTAAAAACACTACCACTTGATGAAGCCATGCCACCATTCAATAAAACATTCCTTACTATACAAAATGAATATGCCCCACTAAGAAAAAAGGAGTTAAACTGAACCCTACTTCTTGGCTATCCTGTAAAACTAGAAAATAATGAGACAAAGGGATAAAGCCTGGAAAGCACTGCAAACTATCAAAAGGTACAGGAAAATCTACAGCATTTCAGGCACCTCAGGAATAAAACTAAGCCTAGCATGAAACTAGACAAAAAGAATCACTATTCTACTTGCAAGAATCCCATCAAAATAATCCAAAATTAATTTGGGCATTCATCTCAAGCCTAGTAAACCCTGGCCATGACTCACTTTAAAATCCAGGTCTTGATGATCTGCCAGCAAAAATAGCAAAGGAATTCGACATCCATTTCATACACTCCATCATCTCTGTACTAAAAACTAACACCATCTGTGACCCTACACCTTTGCTAGAATCCGATTCCCACCAAGAGCGCTTCTTCCTAAGAAAAGTTTACTTTCCACCCTATTAGCCAAAAAAAAAAAAAGATACTCTTCAAGCTAAAATCTACCACCCCAGCTACAGATAACCTACCATTGGTCTATCTAAAAATAGCTGCTGATTCTACCTTGTACCCTTTAACCCTTTTAATGAATAGATCCATCAGGGAATGTCCTGTCTCCATTATCTGGAAAAATACCTATACAGTGCCCTTCACAAAGCAAGGTCTTCTAATGACTTTGCCAACTTCAGGGCTATTGCAATACTACCTCCCATATCCAAAGCTTTCGAAAAGTGTATATAAAATCACATACTGGACTACCATATTGTACTACTCAACATGGCTTTTGACCCAACCATAACACCACCACAGACCTATTACAATTTGCCAGTAATATCTATAATAACAGAAACTCTGGCAATTTGGTCCCTCTCTTCACTATTCCTCGACCTATCTCAAGCTTTCAACATAGTCTCACACTAGCTGTTAGTGCAAAAACTTCCTTCTCTTTGTCTTGTCTCTCCCCTTGTTTAAAAACTCCTTGTCAGACAGATGCCCAGCTATCAATTGACATACTGAGTTTTTATAATATTCCTCCTTCTTGACAGTCAGAGTTGGTGTACTACAGGGATCCATACTTGGATCAGTACTATTCAATATGTTTATAAGTGATCTTCATTCGGCAGGCAAACATGCAACACTGATGTAATACACAGGTGGCTCTTCTTTAATTAGTTCTGCCTCTCCCCTGAACAGTTTACAAGAACTGACCTAAGAAGCCTTCAGCTCCATTGAAACCCAGCTAGACAATTCACATCTCCCATTCAACCCTAAAAATGTATCTGTTTCTCTTTACACCCAAGTCATACTAACAACACTAAAATCAAACATGTTTCTCTCACCAATCTTCTGGGTGTCACTATAGATGATAAAATTAAATTTGGATCCCACATCCAAACAGTAATCAAACAGCTAGGCCTAGTGTACAGGGCAAAACCATGCCTCACAGATAAAGCCAAAGGGACAGTCGCAAAGACCTATTTAGTACCCACATTACTGTATGCCTCATCAATTCTGTACACATTATCAGTACGTCAGAAAACTATGACGAAATCACAAAATTTGCCTAAATTCTTCCTACAGCACCCACCATTGCCAAGCTCTCAGAACAATAAAATGGTTCAAACTACCCAGCATTCTTCACTAATCCAAGCTTTTAATCATAGATGACTTAATACGTAACCTAAAATAAATGCCCAGCTCTCAGATCTCTAATCCAGCTCTGTAATCTAAGGAGAAATCGAAGATCTTTAGATAAATCTCTACTCACAATAAATAAATCTCAGAATACAGCCGAGGATGTGCAGTACTCAAGCTATGACTCAAAGCTCTGAAACCAAATACCGCCCCTCCCCCAGCAAATTAAACAAGCATAACATTTTAAAGTACAGCTCAAACTGCATCTAAAACAATCCTGGATCTGCCAGTGCCCTTCCTCAGGTTGAACTGACCTTTTGCATCTATATTTACAAGTTACTTACAAAAACTTTCAACTGCATGATGTTGGAAAGAAACTCATGTAAGTGTATATGTTTTTATAAAGCAGATAATTACTTGATATATTGCCTGCAAGCCATGGCTGGTATTTATTCCATGTAAGCATCTTCTGTATTTACACTTTACTTCTACTCTGACTATAATGTATCCATAGGTTCATAGGTGTATACTAGGCCAATGACCACAGACAATATCTAGTAACTTTATATTCTACATCTAGTCAGGAAAGATATGTTATCATGCTATGTACCTAACACACCTCTCAACATCTCAACATAAGAAATCTGGACTAAGCTAGAAATAATGGGCGGACAAAGGCCCCAAAATAGAGACAGAGTTTAAATACTGCTCCTATAAACTTAGAAAGTTGCTAGAATGACATATTTTGCAATATTATATGTTTCCTGAAGAATATGAAGTCTGAAACTCAAATGTCTTCCATTATTTAGTATTATTTAGAGAATCCAGTTCTCAATGATTTGCCATAAAACCAAAGACTTTATGAGGAACATACCAAGAATAAGACCCAAAAATCTGGACGTTCTGCAAACATCTGAACAGTGGAGAGGTATGGTAGCCTACACAATCTTTCCAGTTGTGATTTCTACATGAGCTTATATTCTCTTAATTTTATTGTAATATAATCTTGTTTACTGGGCCTCTTCTGAAAAGTGGTTCTCATCCCCAGTCATGCTATCCCAGTCAGAGGGGACATATCAACAAGGTTGCTGTATGCAGATGATGTGGTATTACAGGCAGACTCTGAGTAAGAACTTTCAGCAAAGGATAGGGGAATGGAATGCAAAACTGAAGGCACATGGGATGAAACTAAGTACAGACAAGACAGTGGTAATGGCAGCAAACTGGGAAAGCAGAAGAAGCTAAGAAATGAGGTAGAAGAGAAGACAATGGAACAGGTTAATAACTTCAAGTATCTGGGAGGGGTGGTTTAAGAGAAGGGAAGTCTGAATGAAGAAGCCAAAGCTAGAATCAGGGGGGCTGCAGCCAACTGGGATAAATGGTCAGGTGTAGTGTATGACAGAAGAACACCAAAGAAGCTGAAAAGTAAGGTGTACAAAACAATGGTGCAACCAGTACTACTGTATTGTACAGAAATCTGGGCAGTAAAGGCAGACCAAATTAGAGAGGTAGAAGTGATGGAAATGAAATGCCTGAGAAGGATGGTAGGATGCACCCTGTGGGACAGATGAAGAAATAAGGATGTAAGATCAGAAGCCAAAGTATCTCCAATTGCAGGAAAGATCAAAGAGAAGAGATTATGTTGGTTTAGGCACATGTGCAGATTAGGTATGGGCCTGGCAGTGGCAAGACTTAGAGGCAAGTAGAAGTTGTTTTAGCCTTTTTTTGAAGAGCAGGGTGTGGGAGATAGTTCTTATGCCTAAGGAGAGATTATTCTAGGCCTTGGCTACAGTGTGTTCATATAAGATTTTTCCTACATTTTTGTTAGGTTTGTAGATGTCAAGGAGTTGCTGATTGGATGTGTGGAGAGAGCGACTGGGAGTGTAGTGTGTAGAAAGGGAGGAGAGGGAGGGGCAGGATGTGGGTTTGTAAAGGGTGGAGTGTATAATGCAGAATTGAGTCAACTGGAGTTGCTGTTGAAATTCTAACCATTGAAGTGTGTCGAGAGCAAGGCAGTGGTGTGAGTTGTGTGGTAAGTTAGCAGCAAATCGAGCTATATTGTGATAGGTTTGTTCTAACTTAGATAAACGTATAGTTTGGATATTAGTAAAGATAGGAGCTGCATAGAGAAGGGAGGGAAGGACGAGTGCCTGGGCCAAGGAAAGTTTAGTGTCAGAGGTTAGGAATTTTTGTTTCTGTATAATAGTCCTATTTTTTGGTGTTTTTTTTTAATAGTTAGTTGAATATGTAGGTTAAATTTCAGTTCATCATCAATAGTGGTACCTAAAAGTTTGGTATGGGGATCTGGTTTAATGGTGGTATTATCAAAGAATGTGATAGTGAAGGAGGATTTATGGTGAGCTAGAGGTTGAGGGAGAAATAGTAAAAGTATTGTTTTTTGGGTTTTAGAATTAGTTGGTTGTCTAAGAGCCATTTTCCAATGGAAAGAAAAGAATTTTGTGTGGAGGTCAGAGATAGAATTTGAGATGGTAAGAAGTGTGGAATCATCTGCGTATTAAATAATGGAGGATTGTTTGCATGCAGTATATAGGTCATTGGTGAAGATGTTGAAAAGTAGAGGTCCAAAAATGGAGCCTTGGGGAACACCGGTTTTGATGGGTAGGAAGGGGGAACAAGAGGTAAGCCATCTGACTGATTGCTGCCTATTGGAGAGGCAGCTTGTGAACCAGTGAAGAGAGGGCCCAGAAGGATTGAGGTTTGATAGTTTTGAGAGAAGTAAAGAGTGAGAAACAGTATCAAAGGCTTGAGACTTGGTTATATTAGATATAATATGTGCCAGTTGAGTACTCCTTGCATTAGTCCCTTCATCCATTTTGGTTAACCTAACATCCAAAAATGATGCGCTATATTGATTATATTCACTTTTTATTTGCTGGACGTTTACTTCACATTGGCTTGTGATTCAATTGCCTTGCATTTCCTATGATCCTGAAATAAACTGTGCAAGGCAGAAGAGCTTTTCAACAACCACAGAGGTGTGGTGGTCAAAGGAGAGCCTGTTACCAGCAAAGGTATCAAAGTTCTTGATGACTTTATTAGATTTAAATATATGTTAAGGTTAGTAGTGATGATAGATTACCAAAGGAAACTATGTTGCATTTCTTGATGTTGAGAGTAAGCCTATGATTAGTACGCCAAGTATTTGGTTTATCCAAGCATTGCTGGAAACCTTAAATGTTAAAATGAGGTTTGATAACCACCACTAGTTTGCAATCATAAGCAATCTTGGGTAACCATAGTCCATTGACATCAGCTTTCCATTTGCTCAGCTTGGGTTATCTGGGATAGCTCTGTTAAATAAAAGCTGGACATAAAACCAATCAACCTGCCTAACATGAACTAAGAATTATTATACTCAAAGTAAGTTCACTGACAGGACTGAGCTTGGAAGTGGATAGCATGATGGTTAGGAGGAGGCAGAACATCCTAGTATCTAGGGGACAAGATGGAAGGGCAGTGCAGTAACGCCACTTGGCTTGGGATCCAGGCTTTACTACTCAGGAGGAGGAAAGTCTAGAAATGGTGTAAGAATTATGGTGAGGGAGAGGCTTCAGAAGACTGTGAGGGAAGTCATCAGAAGTAATGACAGACTCATGACAATCAGATTGCAGTGCAATGATAGGGCTGTATTCATAATCTCATCCTGTGCTCCACAGCAGGGTTGTGACAGTGAAGAAAAGAGTGCATTCAGACAACAATTGCAGGACCTGCTAGATAAAGCAGGACAACATAAATCAGTGTTGATAATGGGTGCCCTGAATGCACATGTTGGGATAGACAGAACAGAATATGAGGACTGTCTGGGTCCACATCAGTACGATAACAGGAATAGAGAAGGAGAAGCCATTCTAGACTTCTGTCCGGCAAATGGCTTGATGATGACCAGCACTTGGTTCAGCAAGAGAGAGACAGTCACAAGATCACATGCAAAAGTGACCAACAGTCAGCTCAGGTAGACTTCTTTCTAGTAAGGAAAGGTCACTGGGGTAAAATCAGTGATTGTAAAGTCATCCCTATTTAAACAGCCAACCCGTGGCATAAACCAGTGGTTGCCACAATCAGCTGCAAGCAGTGGTCAGAGAAGGATGGGTGGTCAACAGAGACCAGGTTGAAGACCTGGAAATTGACTGGAGGGAGAGAAAGCATTGCAATTCAAGGCATTACTCAATGCTCTAGCACCTCAAGAAGAAGAGGAAATAGATGGAGTTGAAGAAGAATGGCAGCACCTCAAAACAGCATGTGTGAGAGCTACAGAGCAGGTATGTGACCAAGGCAGGTGTGGAAATAAGGTACATAAGGAAAGGTGGTGGTGGAACACAGAAGTACAAGAAGTCATCAAAAGAAAGGAGTGCAGGAAAAAGTGAGGAGATAGAAAAGGTGGACCTGGTTTGGAAGGAATACTGGTTGGCTAAAAAAAGGCTAAGAAAGGAGTTGGAATATTAATGAACAAGGCATCAGAGATACTCTACCAGCTTCTGAAAAGTGACTCAGTAGATGGCACAAAGTCATCCTTAGCAAGGGATGTAGCAGCAACCTACTCACTAGTCCAGGAGACCAAACACAGATAGAAGGAGTGCATCCAGCAGCTTCTGAATGAAGAAAACTCCACAGAAGCGCCCACCCTATGAGAAGTAAGAACACTAAAGAAAATTAAGTCAGAGTAAGCAGCAGGCTTGATGAGGTCACAGCAGATATAGGTTCATAGGCTCATAGGTATATACTTAGCTAATGACCACCAGAGCCTTTATAAGCCTAGCTACACAGCCCAGCCTAATTGCATCCCCTAGTAATATGTATGTCTTAATTGGGGGGGGGGGGTATGGCATGTTAAAGATGATGGGTGAGATAGGGGAAAAATAGCTCCTGAGGGTAGTTATAGAAGTACGTAGAGAAATGCGTATCCCAGATGACTGGAGAATGAGCATACTAGTGCCAGCGTACAAGGACAAAGGGGACATCCACAACTTTGGGCAGTACAGAGGCATCAAATTCTTGACACACTACATGAAAGCTCTGAAGAAGGCGACTGATAAACCAACATGCAGAGTAGTAGAAAGTAAGATGGGAGATAAGTAGTTTGGATTCAGATCAGGATGCAGTGCAACTAACCTGATCTTTGTAGTGAGACAGATACTTGAGAAGAAGCTAGAAATTATGAAATAATCCAAATGGGCGTTCCTAAATTTGGATAAACCATACGACAAGGTCCCAAGAAAGTTTATTTGGGAAGGCCTGCATTGGTATGAAGTCCCAGAAATATTGACAGAATTAGTGCAAGCTATGTACTAGGACCCAATGACTCAAGTACGGACAGTGCTCTGTCTCACAGAGGGGTTCCCAGTGGGAGTACATGTGCATCAGGGTTCAGCTCTGAGCAAACTGCTGTTCATGCTGGTGATGGACTACATTATCAAACAGGTCAGAGGTTACACATCAACAAAGTTGTTGCATCCAATGTGGCATTACAGGCAGACTCTGAACAAGAACTTCTGCAAATGATAGGGGAATGGCATGCAGAACTGAAGGCACATGGGATGTAACCGAGTATAGATAAGACAACTGTAATGGCAGCAAATGGGGGAATCAGAAGAAGCTGTGAACTGAGAGAGAAGGGAAAATAATGGAACAGGTTAACAGCTTCAAGTATTTTTGTTTTATAGATGATCTTGTTTTTATTTGTAAAGGTGGGATATCTTATGTTGGTCAGTTTATAGAAGTTATGCAACATAATAGATTTGGACTTTCCTTTGACGGCATACAGGTGGGTAAAGATGTAACTTTTTTAGACATACATCTGATTTTGGAGGACAGCAATATCTTACGTACGTCTGTGCATAGAAATTTCACTGTCAGTAATCAGTATTTGATGGGGACTAGCTGTCATCCAGTTCATACTTTGGTCTCCTTGCCCTATGGGGAATGTATGAGACTTAGACGGCTATGTAATACTGACATGGACTTCTTTAAAGAAATTAGTGTGACTAGTGAGATGTTTAGATTGAGGGGCTATAGTGAAGCTAGTATTCAAACAGCTATAGATAAGGTTATTAATGAACAACATAAAGTTGGTACTTATAAGTATGGAAGTAAGGGGTATAAGTTAAATGTTAGAAATCAAGAGAAAAGATTAGTTTATTTTGTCTCTACATATAGGGCAGGATTCACGAAGCCTCCGTGTAAGAGTTGCAAGTCTTACACAGAGGCTGCAGTTAAGCGGTGTGACGTCAGCATGCCATGCATATTCATGAGGGCATGCTGACTCACACTCAAGGCTAACACGGTCCATGTAAGAAAGTAGGGGGCGTGTCTGCAGGGCGAGTCCTGCAAACAGACACGCCCCCAGAAGAGGAACAGTCCCGAAAGTAAACCCCCACAAGAAAGTCCGCGTAAATGTCAACAAACACAACACATGCCCCCACAGACTATAAACATAAAATGTAAAAATGAACATGTTATATATTTTTTATAAGTTTTAAAGATGTTTGCCCGTAATTCTGCTCGTTTGCGCGGGCGTGCCCGTCACTTAGCCACAGTTAGCAGTCAGTGGAAAAGCATATAAGATCTAAATATGCAAAGTAAGCCAAGAAGCAATAGCATAGCGGTAGAGACATTGGCTGAAGAGGAGGCAGTCACGGTTCGAGCCCCCACAACATCAATTTTTATTTCTAGTGAAATAAGCACAAAACAATTCCCTGACATATATGTACATATATAAAATTATATTTTATGTAAAATGTAATGAAATGGGCCATGTATTTTGAAGAAATGTGAGATAATAAAAAAAAAAAAATTGTCAGAAGTGCCCATAGCTGAGCTACGCTCTAACAAGCTGAGTATATTTGCCCGTAGGTGAGCAGTGGTTTAACAGGTGTAAAATGAGTGCCTGGGATTGAGCAGTGTTGTAACGTGCTGAAACTGTGTGCCCATAGCTGAGCTGAGCGTAATATGCGTGCTGACAGCCAAATGACGCGTAAGCCATTTGCGCGGAGCTGCGCACCACGCCAACAAGATAACCGGTGGGCAACATTGAGCAAGCTGTAGCAAAACTGCCTTTACACAGACACACCTCCTAGCTTGTGTAGACAGTCATAAAATAAAAAAAGCAATGGCCAGGCTCGAACTCAGGATACCACGCACCATAGTCAAAGTACTGAACCACTAAGCCATGACAGTTGCTCTTACAAATGCAGTATTAGCATATATATAGGAATGAATGGAAAGAGAAGCATGACAAAGCAGGTTTTGTGAAGCTGATACATTTCCAAAATGGCCAATCACAGATAAGTGTGGGAAAAACAGCATATTTAAGCCCCATAGGTGGGAATACACAGCATAACTGATTGTGGAATCGATTTGCAGTCAGGATGGCAGGTGTAGGAGAGGGTAGTTGCTTCCGAGCACAGAGGTGGGGCATTGAGGAGTCCAAATATATGGTTTGGCTCCTCGTCCATGATCATGAGACCCAACTCATGCAGGGTCAGGTCCTGTGGGGAGCATACAAGGCTGTGGCATGGGACTGGTTGGCACTTGATCTCACCAGTGCCACAGGAATACCAAGGACTGGTGAACAGGTCCGTCACCACCATGCGGACCTGAAGAGATGGAAGCAGGACCAACTGAACCGTTGGATCCAGGAGGCCCAGCAAATGCCCAACGCCCCACTACTGAGTAAGTCACATGTAATTATTTATGTAAGAAATTAACCTAGCTGATATTATGGAGATGTGTATTCCAATATTACTTCATTTAAATTTCAGCTGCAGGTGTCCGTTCCATGAATCATCGAGCCTCTGCTGATAGGCTTGTGTGGTTGCGCCATCAGGCAGGTTAGTAATTCTCTCCCTGTAACTGTTAAAAAATATAAGTATGACAGCTTGCAAAAGAGTGCAGTGTAGTCACTTATTAATAAAAAGTTCAAGTAACAGTGTAAGAGAGATTCTGCTAGTACTGTGTGATTACATAAGTGTGATGCAGCCTGTAATCCAAAAATAAAAATGAAACAAGTCTGAAATAAAGATGTTCCACCTGTAATGTAATAGTACATAACCTGCAGCAGGCTGTAAATTACAGCTACACAAGCTGAGTACAACACATGTGTGAAATATATCCCCGTTTAAAATCTGAAACATGACACAAGTGAGACTGTTGGAAAGGATTGTTGTAACCAAGTAAAACATGTCAATAAAGCCTAGAATTAAGTACCATCCTGAATTGTAAAAATAAAACAAGTGAGAGTGTGAGAAAGAGGTATGAAACCACCAATAAAGTTGTAATAACTCCTGAATAAAGTATACTGCAGTCAGTACAGAATGAAATGAATGTGACAGGCACAACCAAAGAGTGAAATGTGTGCAATAAAGTACTGAAGCTGGAATGTGTGTCCCACAATTTGGATATGTTGCTGTACCTTTGCAATATGCAGATAATATGGTTGTATGAAATACCAAACATCCACAGTTGTCTAGACCCATATAAATCAAATGTAGCAGGATGCTGTAGCTGAACAGAGCCAGATATGAATGTGTATGAATAAAAATACAATGTATATTAATGTAGCAGTAACATTCCCATCACCAACATGCCTAAGTTTACACATAGGAAACTGTAGTCAGACCTGTAGGGTGTATATATCTGCAGCTAGTAGAAATGTACAGCATATGTATAGGTATTTGAAGTTGTTAATGAAATATTTCTTCACCCTACCCTATAACCACAAATAATCCATTCCACATGAAATGGGTATGTGTATTCACAATTAATTCACCTGGACATTTGTCCTGTTGGTTCATACATATTTGCATGTACTTTGATGCATGTGCCCTGTTCATCCATCCAAACCTGATGGCCTGTTGCCATCAATCAACCCTGCATGTTATTGGATTGTGTACTGTTGTTCAAATTATGCATGTGTTATGCTTGCTGTTCAATGGCTTGAATTTATGGGTGTTTGGTTAATGGGAATACTAATGCATGCTGTTACAACTAATTGTGAATGGTATTGTATGTTACTAATCCAAACTGTCATAAAATAATGCAAAACATAGGATGACAGGGAAGGTGGGTTCCAGCGGACCCACCTCTCCCACCTCAGCTGGCGAGTGCCCAGGCCGGACCCTCCTCCAGTGGCCCTGTGCCACCTGCAGGTGAAAGCGCTGCAGGGGATGGGGCTCATCCCTCCTCTGCAAGCGTGGCTGGAGGAGACCATCCACTCACCCTCCGTAGTGTCCAGACTGTGGTGCATAGGGAGATCAGGCATTCTGTGCTTGCGCCCCTACACCAGCTTGAGGCACGGGTGGCACAACTCATGGGCGTACCTGCTGCCCGTCCTACACAGCCCCCAGCACAGCCCCATTCTGGGCAGTGAAGGCACAGTGGCAACTGCCCATGGGTGGGGATCTCAGTTCCATTGTTGCCATCTGTGGGCTCATGGGCTCGAGATATCCAAACATCCGTCCCCGTCAATTGTGTATCCCCCACATGTGTCATACACCACCCCTGTATGCATCTTGTTTGTCTTGTCTGTTAACCTCCCCTACCTACCTCCCCAGCTATACCTACTTCCTGTACCTGACATTCCACTCTCACCTGAAAAAAAAAAAGGGCACTCTGTTCCAGCAAAAAAATTACGCCCCATACATAGCTGCCCATTTTGCACACATGTCTGCTGGACATGTAAACTGGCAATTACAATTGGCTGTACAACAAATATTGTTGTCCTCACCCCTCTCTCAGGGGTGGAAGGTTTCAAATTTCACACCAAATTACACACATATGCACAGCTGTTGCTGATAAAGAAATGGGCAGCTATGGGCCTTTCCTACATCCCTCCTGCAAATCCCGAGCTTGTTTTCCTACTGTCCTACCCTCTTTGTGCCCCCTTTTTCACCACTTTCCTATCTCCCCATTTTCTTTTCTTTCAAAGAAATTAGCGCAGGTGTGCACGAGAGTAAGCACTTTTAAGCAGTTGTAAGCGGGTGTGCACTTGTGTGTGCTTAGCTAAGCGTGTGTGCGCATAGCTAAGCAACAGTGCGCATGCGTGAGCTCTGCGCAAACCAGCACTAACATGCTTACAACTGCTTAAAAGTGCCTTAGTCACTCTGAATGACAAGGCCTGTAGTCTGCTCAGAAGCAAAATAAAATCCCACTGTCAGTCCCGAACCCTGGACCTTGCAAACAGTAGTCTGCATGACTTACCACTAAGCCATACTAACACATACAAGAACATTGTGCTGAAAGAAATATATCATGAAATAGTAGGAATTAAAGTAAAGGGAATATAGCAAGTCTAGTACACAAAGCATGTCATGTATATTTACTGTCAAATCTAGTGGATTTGTAAAATATTACTGTGTGAAGAGAAACAGCCATGCTAGTTGGTAGCTAGTAGATAATAATGTCACAGTAGCACCTGGCAAGCCACACACATACTCAGAGCAGGATAAACACTGCCATAGTTGAATAGTTAAGAGCCCAGACATAGCAACTGTGACTGAGTTACAGGGATGTCTCTGATTTGAAAACAAATGTCAACTGTGCCCCACTGACTCCCTGTGAAATGTACTAACAGTAGACAGAAAGGTGTTACAGCACATGCAATGGTAACTATGAATTACTGAAAGTATGCACCACTTGCACGTCACAAATGGTGTAGTAATACATATGCTCAAAATAACCCACAGTTATAACTGCAGAATATCAGAATATTTCATGGGTGTATCCCACTGATATGTACCATTCCATGAGGATGATAAAAGATGCACCTGAGAGTATCTGAGGCCTGCTCAGCAGCATAATCAAATACTCTTCTAAGTGCCAAGGCCCACACCATGGCCAGACCACACTGCATGCAGTACCACCCTACCACAACAAACACATAGGGAATTGCTGCTCAAACAGATATAGCAAGCATTACAAGCTGTGAATGTAAATGGAAAATAGGAAAGCCATAGCAACACATAACAGTAAAGACACCTAGCAGGCATACAAGGAGTGAATGTAAAGGGCAAATATTGAAGCCATAGCAACAAATTGCAAGAGCCACTGCTATATACCAGTTACACCACAAGTCCCACAGGAAAGCACACACACCCATATACACAGTATTACTAGTCGTAGGTGTCAGTTTACATACACACTGAGAAGAGGAAACTGGAGGAAGGAATACTCAGGTTACAGTACAACATGCATTGCAGTGTCTATAACACAGCCTGAAATATGAGAGACATACCAACCCTTACACTCGCAGAACAGTGTCCACAGCATACCAGCATGGTCCCCACCCTGATAATCTGAAAGGGCTATGCCTACCTAACAAACCTTTTTATAGCACTGTCCTGAAATCACAGTGAGAACTGCAATCACTACACAACAGGCTGCATGCAATTAGTAAATGCTGGCTAACAATTGGTGCAGAGGCCATCACATGGACATGTGCAGATACCTACAAAAGCATCCTGTACTCCCAGTCCACACATGCAATACTTTCATTGCACCCTCTGGAGGTAGAGACAGAGAGAGAGAGACACACTTGACACTGCCAAGGCAAACTGAAGCTGGCAAGAGAAGCAGCAGCAGGCCAACTATCAGAAAGCCAATGCAAACAGCTGTAACAAACACAGATAATGTAAAGTACTAATATAATAGTCTACATACTGTGAACCCTCCATATGTGTTATTGGTCTGTATCTATGTATATGAAGATGTGCATTAGGCAGGGGACATACTGCAACTGTCACTGAAGGCTGTACATACATATGTATGTGAAGGTAGCTATGTGCACATATCAATGTAGGTTGTAGTGCAATGTACAATGTAGGTTGTACAGTAATGGATGTTCTTCAGTACGTTAGTGTGTGTATACATATGTGTAAATAAAAAGGATTATATATATATATCTATCATATGTATACGTATGTATATCGAGATATGTATGTATATATATATATATATATATATATATATATATATATATATATATATATATTATGCATATATGTATACATAGATAGAGAGGGATGTAGAAATACATAGACATATATAGATAGATAGAATATGTACATACAGATATATGTAATACACACATACATATATAGATATATGTAGATACATATACATATACAGACAGATCTGACTGTCTACAGATATGTCTGTATATGACTATCTCTCTCTCTCTGTCCCACCCTGTCTCATTCTCTCTCTCCCTCTGTCTCTCTCTCTCCCCCTCTCTCTCCATATCTATATCTATATATCTATATCTATATATCTATATATATATATATATATATATATATATATATATATATATATATATATATATATATATATATATATATATTTATATACATATATATATATATATATATATATATAAATATATATATATATATATATATATATATATATATATATATATATATATATATACTGAGTGAGGCACATGTGTGCAGATGTATTGCAACAGGTGCCTGGTGACAAAGGCATGGAGTGAACACCAGTGTGGATACTGGAGTACCATACCCCATTCCAAAACACTGACACCAGTAACCACCACATATGTGCATGCCTGCCCACCACTGCATGTGTCAGGGGGAACAGGGGCAACAAGTGTACAATAGGCTCCCCATTGATATACACAGTGGCACACTAGTCCTGTAATACCTGTACATGGTATGTGTCAGCAGGCATGGTGTGTCAGCTATGGACATGTAGGTCACTGTACCCCTCTACACCCCACAATGTCCTACACGGTATGTACCTCCCATGACAGCTACAGATATGGAGAAGGACACAGTCATATGTAAGTAACTGTGTCAATGCACTCAAACACATTACCTATGCAGAGTGACTGACAAGACCACAGAGCGCACCCATACTACCTACATAGAGGTTACCACTGCTGGATATACATAGTTAAGTCACACCCATGACAGTTGTCCAACAACCATGGTAACACCTCACAACATCCACAATCCAAATTACCTATGTCTGTCGTCCTTGTCACTGCAGTAAAGAGCACATGGTGGAGGTACAGGTCCCTACCCACAGATAAGACATACCCTGGAGTAAACCACACAGCATTAAGAAGCAAGGCTCCCCATGAGTAGATGTCAGACATACCCCTGCTGAATGTTAAGCAGATAGGTAACATGCCATATGAGTCACCCTGTGTAACTGTTTGACAGGAGCAGGTACGATCACATCACATGTGTCACAAGGGGCAGGGTAGCATAACAGTATGCTGCTGTAGGCCCAGGGCCAATAGCATACTACCTACCTAAGACACAATGCACACCCACGAACCCATTGCAAACCAACTATGTGAGGTGGAATGAGTGTGCCAGTAACTGGGTGCATGTTATGTAATGGTGTGATTGCTCACCATGACTGTCTGTCTGTCATGGTAGTGTGTGTCCTTGGTGTGAGGCCAGATACAGATGTGTGAGATATTGTGATCAAAACATACTACATTGCCATATGTTGTGCTGTGTTACCCTGTATGTGACTGTGGTGTAGGTAGGGTTATGGCAAGTAAGAGTAGTGTGCATTACCAGTGAAATATGTAATGTGCATTGCATGCAGTGCATGGGTTGATAATGTTCCCCATACAGTACCTTGATACAAACCCCCAGTGTGAGGTTGTGCATTGGACCTGAACCAGTGTGCTGACTGCTGGAGTATACTAGTCTGTCATATGGAGTGTGCCAGGTACTGTTGCACAGTTGTCGGCTGAGCACTGATATCTGGTCATTTACATGTGCATCCCCCAATAGACAGACAGATGCTATATATGGGGGTTAAGTTATATCACAACAGTTGAGTATTATGTGTATTATGTGTGCCATATTTTGCTGACATATATTGCTGACATATTTTTCTTTTCCTTTTCAGGGCTATGGTTCACCAGCGAAACCCTACCTACTCCGCTGCGGAGGATGAGGAGATACACCAGAGCCTGGTGTGGGATTTCGCAATACTCTTTTCCCGCACCAGCCAGAACCAGCAGGAGAGGGCTGCACTGTGGCAAGACCTGGTCCGTCGGGTAAATGACATAGGCACGCATAACCGGACATATGAGCCGGTACGCCATCACTGCAGTGATTTAATTAGAAATGTCCATCAGCATGCATTGGATATCCACAGGCAACAGCTTGCCACAGGTGGTGGGGTGGCTATACATTCCCCCTCACCAGACTGGAGGGACTACTCCTAAGTGTTGTGGCTCCAGCCCAACAGCAACAACAGCAGCAGCATACATGTGTAATGATGGAGGCTGGAGCCACCCAGCAGCAGGACTCAGAGTGTGCAGATAACATGCCATATGTATAGTTAACTGTTCTGTACACTGTTAGTTTATGCATGTGTGAGGTGTGTCCTCAGTTTGTAGCTGTTATCTTGGTAATTATTGTGTAAGAGTGATATTATCAATATCATCAGTAGACCTGTGTAAGCCAACTGTTGTACTACTGAACTGTATCATACTCACAGTATCAATGGCACAGTTGTGCCCACTGACAATAAATGTCTAATTTCTGCAGGTCCCTCTGGTGTAACAGCAAGGCAGCCTATCCATGCTGGTGAGTGTGAAATAACAATACCGTCAATACTCTTGATACTAATAGTAATAGGCTGAAGCAGTAGTGCTATGTGTTTGATTGCAGGTGTGTTTGTGTCTGTGTGTTGATATCTCATATACTGAGGAGTGTGCATGTGTGCATGTGCACCTGTGTGCATGTGTGCATGTGTGCATGTGCACCAGTGTGCATGTGTGCATGTGTGCATGTGTGCATGTGCACCTGTGTGCATGTGCACCTGTGCACCTGTGTGCATGTGTGCATGTGTGCATGTGCACCTGTGTGCATGTGTGCATGTGTGCATGTGCACCTGTGTGCATGTGTGCATGTGCATGTGTGCATGTGTGCATGTGCACCTGTGTGCATGTGTGCATGTGTGCCTGTGTGTATCAGTGGTGACATTGTGTACACATTGTAAACTGTGTTTCCTGTCTTACTCCCACAGGTTCTGGTGTTGCTCTGGTGTTGTGCAGCAGTGAACCTGAATCAGCTGCCGTGGATAGTGATAATGATGATACCTGTGTAATGGCACAGGGAGGTGTGCCAGGGTCCATCATTGGTCAGCTAATTGACAGTACACAGCTGTCGACCCCATCAATGCGCACAGTCATCCTGCCAATACATCCTTTGTCACCAATGTCCCTAGGTGATGGACAGGATACAGTGGGCATTGACCAGGGTAATGTGGTATCAGTGGCACATGCATCCCCACACAGCAGCCATGGCCAGGGTCCTGACATGGTACCACACAGGCACATGTCTAGGGGTTCTCGTGGGAGCATCCGTGGGTGTACTGCCCCTGTCAGACATGCCCACAGAGGTCTTTCAACCTCAGCTATGTTTCGGGCTGTAATGCAGGCACAGTTATGTATGGAACGGTACACCAGACATGGTCTGAGGGAGCTGAGAGCATGTCGCACAGCTATGAATGACAGTATGCGTGATGTTGTGGCTGCCATCCGTAATTTCACCGAGGTCATTGACAGACATTGGGGGGACACATTAGATCTGTTCCACAACCACATGTCCATGAGCCAGGGCAATGGTGGGCGGTTGAGGCGTTGATGTGGGCGTATGCCAGCAACAGCAGCAGCTGGCAGTCGTCGCGGACGACAACAGGCCCGTGGCCACTCCCATAGTGCCAGCAGCAGCCCCAGCAATTCTGGGTCTGTGCTATCATCAGACCACCCCAGGAGACCACGTGGCTCTGGACAGTCCCAACAGGGACCTGTCTCCAGTCACCAACCACCTGCTTCTGATGATAGTACCCAGTCTGGCTTAGTACCTGATATGGTCCGTAGCACCCCTGCCAGGCACAGGTACCATGTCCATGGCCAGAGACAGTGATCTGTATGACCTGGCAGGTACAGTCTGTGGCTGTCCACAAACACCTGTATATGGCAGCCATGAGGTGGAACTGTGTGCATGCATACACACATGCGAATTGATAACACCTAGGGCTACCGCATACATGCACACACTGCATCAACATTGCCCCATCTTGTACTGCTGTCCCTCACCAACACACACACACAGACATGTCAATTGGTTGTATCAGTGGCAGACCCAGGCATACCAAGTACACACCCTGTGCATATGATGAAACTGTGCCACCTCCTGCAATCTGTAACATCGGTGCAGGAACAGGTTAACATGGTGCTGATGCACAGGGTGACTACATAGAAGTGTAGTAATAGTATCATGTTGTCAACAGTACAGTGTAATGATATCATTGTGGGTATATCCCAGCATGCCTGATGCAGTTACAGTATGAATGTCATTGTATTGTTTTGTACACCCATAGTAATTACCATAGTGTAATGTCTGCACATCTTTGCATACTGGTGGTGAGGCTGTCAACAGAAGGCCACCTACATAGGTAGCACAGGGGATAAGAAAATGTAAGTATTGATACTCAATGATGGACATGTCAACTGCAAGTTGCATGCTGTCCACACTCGACTCTGCAATGAGGATGTTTGAGGATGTTGATATCTGTGCAGTAATACACAGCAGGTTCAAGACTCACAAGAGCACCCTAACAGTACAAGGTTACACCTCATACCATGCATGACAGCCCCAAAACACAGAACTAACTATGATAGGAGGGAGAGTCTCCATGCATGTCAAGGATACTGTGGTGCCAGGACAGGTAGCATACATCCTACTAAGTTTGGAACTGCTGAGTGAGGGCTCAGTGTCTGTTATTCGAAATGTGTATTAGTTCAGGTATGAGCACTTGGGTTTCAGGCCAGTTATTCTACATTATGAAGGTACATGGTCTGTACACTTGTGGGAGGTGAGGCTGGACCCTGCCCGTCTGACCTGTGAATGTCTGGGTACAGGCTTATAGTGCCTGCATATTTGCACTGTTACCTACTGGAAGTCGTACACCTTGTTTGTTGTAGCATAGTCTAGATCCAGGCCTGCTGACTGTAGCTTTGTTTGTATGCAATGTTACATCTGCCTCATGTACACAGACAATCCTCTCCCCTTCCCATAAACTTACAACACATGTGAGAGATGCAACCACATAGCCAAACTGGGGGCTAAGCTCTCTTAACTCAGTACTGGCATACCCTGTCAGGTGGAGTGGGATACTACAGTGAATACAATACCAGTCTCACACAGACCTGCCACGACAGCAATCCAAACACATATACACACAGGAACATTCTTGGAGTCTCAGAATAGCATCCTGCCTGAGCAGCAGACACCTGCGAAGCAGACACACAAGCAAACGTTATGCCAGAACAGAGCCCGTGCAACACATAGCTCACAAAGCCTGTGTGTCGAACAGTCACAGCCCGTACTGCTTAACAACACACCTGCTACAGTTGTAATAGGTACCTCTGTCATCAGGTACACTGAGGTCCTGCTCACCAGGCTGAACAAGGAGAAGGTCACGGTGAGATGCCCGTCGGGCACTAACATCCACCACATAAGACAAGCATACAGGTCACTCCAAGGCATGTACAAATATGACTCAGTCATTGTCCGTGCCAGTGTGAATGACCTGTGACGTACCTCCCTGGACTACATGATAGGGGACATAGAGGGGCTCTCTGAGCATGTGGCACAGGCTGGTATGACCCTGACCTTGAGTAGCATCTTACCCTCACCAAGAATGCTGCCACAATATTTAGACAGGATGATCAATTTCTACAATTGGCTTATGTTTCAGTGACATTCAAAGGGGATCCAATGCCTGTCAGTGTGGGATTACATGCTAGACAAGCCACATTGCTTTGCTAGAGACAGCTTGCACCTGTCACCCATGGGCTGTTGTATATTGGCAAAGGCTCTTGCTACACACATAGTGCCTTTTTATGCAAGGCTCAAATTACATAGCCACCTACACAGGTATCACACGGGATAGGACTCTAATAGTAATGCTACTCAACGCCAGCAGTGTAAACCTCAAGATGCATGCAGTGGAAACTGTCCTCAGCATGGAGAACATCAATATCTGTGCAGTAACAGAATCCTGGTACAAGGCTCCCAGGTCCACCCCATCACTGCCAGGTCATACCTCATACCATGCTTGTCGTCCCCTAAACATGCACCAAACCAGAACAGGGGGGAAGTATCCAAAGGCACCACAGATACACACACCTCCAGGTTGGTGGCACAGCACAAAGCATCAGAGCTTATCCATGGGCAACTAACAGTGGGTTAGACTGCCTTCAGGTACATAGCCTGGCACACACCACCCTCCCATACCCAGGAAACCCACTTGGCCTTCCTGACAACACTGGGAATATGACGGTCTCTACAAACACCATTATATGGGTGGACTGCAACTACCCAAACATAGAGTGTGAGCATTACTCTAGCTCCAAGACCCTAGCTGAAAGGTTCCTAGCATTTATTCACTGAATTGCTATGGAACAACTTGTTACCCCTCCCAAAAGAGGTGAAAACATGCTGCACCTGTTCATCAACAACATGTGGACTATATGCTCCAGACCAGACGTGTATCCCTCGCTGGCAGGATGACACCATATACAACTCACACTGTATATTCACATACCACATGCAGCCCCTGCACAGAACACCACAGTCATAAAGTTGTCTAATGCAAATTCCATGTATTCACATGAGGCAGGCTTCAGACATGGGAACTATTGAAGGTCACAGGTACATATGTGTATGTGGCACACACATACATCATGTGTGCATTGACATTACTGATATAATCTATGTCATGCAATATTGGGAACAACACCCCACACACATGGACAAACTGTGTGACAAAAACACACATGGCATTTGTAGGATGCAAACCCCTTCCTAACTGTGTTATGACACTTGTGAGACATGCAGTAGCAGAGCGCGCGATTTGCATTACTGGGAGGCTTGCTTTCTCCTGCTGTACTTATAGGGTGCTGACATCATCAGTGTTTAGACAGTGGAATATGCAGCATGTGGTGTGTTGTACTAGTTGCCAAAAGGGACATTTTTCTTACACATAGAATTGCACACACCCCACCCCACCACACAGTCACACATATATACACACACTGAGCACTTGCAGGATTCAAACCCCTACCTAACTATGCTATGACACTTGTGAGAGACACAGTAGCAGAGCACGCTATTTGCATTACTGTGAGGCTTGCTTTCTCCTGCTGTACTTATAGGGTGCTGACATCATCAGTGTTTAGACAGTGGAATATGCAGCATGTGGTGTGTTGTACTGGTTGCCAAAAGGGACATTTCTCTTACACATAGAATTGCACACACACTACTCCTCCCCCCCCCACAGTCACACATACACACACACACACACTGAGCACTTGCAGGATTCAAACCCCTACCTAACTATGTTATGACACTTGTGGGAGACGCAGTAGCTGAGCACGCTATTCAAATTACTGGGTATCATTTGTGCTCCTGACATATGTATAGTGTGCTGACATCATTATTTATGAAGAGGTATGCACATCTGTTACTATCCATCAGTAAGGGGGGGAGCATATATATGCATTAACTTTGCAGAGGCACAGTGGCCTACTGTACTGCGGAGGCAGACACCAAATACACTGTGGATAGCCTTCTGTATTCCATAGGGACAACAGCCTAGTATTGCACTCTACGGCCATATGTTTACCTGTCAGATGCAAGTATCTGTTGCTCATATACTGTTTGTGGGTCTTTATTGCCATAGCTTTCCCTATCTCTATGAACAACTTGTGTACTGTGGCAGATGTTTGCATATGAGTGGGATCCAGTACTTTACTTATGTCTCTGTTGTAATTTCACTGTGTGCACTGGGCAGATTTCTGTATTGTGGGAGGTTCCTGTGTTAACACATACAAATGCCAGATATGTGTGTGCAACTGCTGAACTGTGACATGGCCTAAGTGTGTGAGCATGCCCAGTTCACAGTTTATATGGCTTCTTGACTGACACATCTCATTTATCTAAGTGTGCGAGCATGCCCAGTGTGAACTTTCCATATGCTGAGATCTGTGGTCCACCACATTTGTGTTTGTGTGTGGACTTCATCTATATTTCACATGTACAGTTGAGTGTTGGACGTCAGGTTGTGTTCTTACTGCCCAACTGCTTTGTGTCTGAACCTAACAGGCATTATGCTGTGCCTGCAGGGTTGCCATGGGATAATTTGCATACAGTTGTCAACATCCTTTCATACTGACCAAACAGTGTATTGTCGTATAGTGTACTGGTTCAGTACTTTCACTGTGGTGGACAGTATCATCGGTTTCAGTCCTATCACTGCTTGTAATATTTATAGTGAGCACACCAGACTGGTTGAGGGCCAGTTGTGGAGATATGATCATGTTGCTTTTTGTTCAGATATGGACAACATAGAACAAAATTGTCCGACATTGTTAATGTATTCCACAACTTGTGTGGACAGTGACAAACAATGGCCATGTGCCCTAGGCCATTTGTAATGCTAGTCAGAGAGTGTCTGTCCTTCAACACACATATTTACTGGTGTTTGCCATGACATATGTCAAGGTTAGGTGCTGTGCCTCTGTCTACCCGTGACATACAGGTGATATCCAGGGTACACCTACCATCTCCCATCCAGTCATCATGATTCCTTTGGATGACAGTCAATGAGGGACTCCCTGGATAACCTGTACTGGGAGTTTAGTCATGAGTGGAGTGAGCTTCTGGGTTATGGACCAATTGGTACAGCATGTCCTGTTTATGTCTGTGCTGAGGTAAAGGCCTGTCATGTGCATAGGTCACCAGCATTCAGATTTGACATGGTGCCAAATGTCCATTGATTCCAGCTTGGTCATGGCTTTATACATCAGGCACAGATCACCTCCAACCAGGCGGTATGGCACTGTGTGGAGCTGCAATTTGTTTAATCAGGCAACACATGGCATCTGTTACAGCTTTGAGATCCTCCTGGTGGGGTATTTGTGGGCTCTTTCCAGTTGATGCAGGTGTCTGCTAAGGTACATCCCACAAGGGCCATTGTATGCAATTGTGAGGCTGCTGATGGATGACTGGAGAGGCACAATGACCTACCCTGACCTAGCTGTGCTTACCTTCATGATTAGGTGGGTATATGGTATGTTTCTGTAACCACTACAGACACATGGTTGTCACATGCAGGATATCTATCACCTTGTGTCCCCAGGTCTCTTATTGCTCCTGATGTACTTAATGGGTTAACACCTATGTGGTAATTTGTGGCCACGTACTGTGTTTCCACAGGGGATGACTATACACTATTCTGCATTTAGCTTGTTGACATGGCTGTGGCACCACTTGTCTGTTTCTATGTGTGCCTTTTGTAGGATGCTTGTGTCAGCTGGAGGGTCCGATATGGTGGGCAGTTTGTAGTCATCTGCGAACCTGTTCAGACTGAGTCCTTCCATGTTGGCCTGTAACTCTGTGACATATATAGCATACAAGAGAGGTCCCAGGACCGTGCCTTGTGGGATGCCAGTTGTACCTGGTTTGTAGTCTGACATGGCTGCAGAATTTCTGACCAAGTCAGTTCTGTCCTTGAGCTGGTTTGCAACCCATCTACTTGGATAGGGGTTTATAGTTAGGCTGGTGAGCTTATCTGTACTGAACAACTGGGGTATTGTATGGAAGGGTTTAGTAAGGTCCAGATAGGCTGTGTGAACCACATTCCCCTCATCAATGGCCTTGGTGACTGTTTCACATGAGTCAGACATGTTTAAGGGGCAAGATCTGCCCTATGAAAGCCACACTGGGTAGGGTCCAATGTCTGTAGGTACCCAATCTCGTTATTCCTGGGGTCCATGATCATCCTCTCCATTACTTTGCTGACCAAGATAGTCAGGGTTGAGGGGTGATAGTTTGCAGTATCCATTCAGGCACCACCTTTGTGGTGAGGGACCACTGTTGCTGTACACTGCTCTTTGGGTACATATCCTGTGGTAAGACTGAGAGTGAGCAGTAGTGCTATTTGGTGTTCCATTCTTCTTACAGTACTTGTTGGACACAACCCAGGACACCATCTGGTACCATTGCTGCTGTGTGGTTTGCTTTGTAGATGCTGGCTGTTACCTCAGCATCTGCAATGTTAGGGGGCCAGTACTCTGCTGGGATAGATATCTGGCAGTTTGGTGCTGGTGGGGAGTTTGCAAAGAATCTGTTAGGTTGGATGTTGGTAATGTGTGTGGGTTTGGTGTATTGTTTGTGATATTTGAGTACTGCAGAGCATATCTGTGGATTATCACCATGGTTCCTACCATCAGTTAGGATAGCTGTGTGATTATCCTTTGTGTCTTGCACAATTTGTATCATCATAGGTTCATAGGTTCATACTAGGCTATCTGCCCTGGCCATGTTTGAGCATAGACAGACTGTGTGTGGCTTTCGACACCCCTTGCAATGTGCATATTATGCCCATTTAGGGTTTACTTTACTAGATGTGACACAGGGATGGCCCCCAGTGTACACCTACTATCTCCCATGCACTTGACCATATTTCTCTTGATGAGTATGAGTGTGGAGCTCAGCCTATCATGGACTGGGATTCTGTTCCAGAGTGTAAGGAGCCTCTGGGTTATGAATCTGTCCCTCCAGCACATCCTATTTATCTATCTGTGGAGGTTCAGATATCTCACTGTGGTGTCTCTGCTGGATTTGGAGTTTCTGCAGTGGAGCATGTCCATTCATTCTGGATTGGACATGGCCTTGTACATCAGGCATACATCACCTCTGACTGGGCAGTATGCATGTGAATTGGACTGTGGTTTCTTCAGCCAGGCAGCAGATGACAAATGTTTGGACCCTTTATCCTCTTGGTGAGGTACGTTTGGGGTCTTTCTAATTGCTGCAGGTGTCAGGTAAGGTACATCCAAACTGGGGCAGTGTTCTCAATTATGGGCCTGATAAGGGAAGAGTATGGGGGCACAGTGACCTCTCTTGATCTACATGTGCATCCTTTCATATTAAGGTGGGCAATATAGCAGGTCTTCCTGGCCACCTTGGCAATGTGAGTGTCACATGATGGGTTACTGTCCACTTGTGTCCCTAGGTCCCTGATTACTTCTTCCGTACATAATGGATTACCATCTATGTCATACTTTGTGTGTGCCTTGTTTGGTATTTGGTGAGACATTCATACTCTGCAGTGTCTTCAGGAAGGCTGGCTGGGGTTCCTGGGTTTGGGAGGGTGGTCTGTAGCAGGCTGCAAACAGTGACGCAGTTTGAGCCACTGTTACTTGCCCGTGGATAGTCCATGCTGCTTCTTGCTGTGGTACCAACCTGGGGGTGTGGTTATCCTTGACAATTATTGATAGCCACACTCCTATTGTAGTTTGTTCCATGTTTTGGGGCTGTAGACCATGGTATAAGGCATAACCTGGTAGTATTAGGGTGCTCTTCTGGGCCTTGACCCAGGTTTCTGTTACAGAACAGATATTACCATTCTCCATGCTGAGATGGGTTTGGTCTGCATGCATCTTGCAGTTTAGACTTCTGGCATTGGGTAGCATTACGTCCAGGTTGTTATCCCTTGTGCTACCTATGGTGGTGGGTTTGTGTTTCCAGCCTTACCTATTCAAGGCACAGTGGGGGTGACAACAGCCTTTGCCAGTATCCACACAGCCAGGTGTGCTGGGTGCGTGCCATCCCTAGCAGGTGGAGCACCATGTCTTGCTCGGCATGTCATCCCAGGCTGTCAGCCATTTGTTCCCCTTTGCTAACAGCAATACTTCAGCCAATTATTGTACTTGATCTTGTTGTCTTCATAGTGTGGCATCATGCTTGGTGAGGGTGAGATATTAGGCAGGGTCATCATGTTTGCATATACTAGATGGTGTTACATTGCTTAACACATGGCAATCATGCCTCAGGTGGTGCTGCAGGGCTGCCTATGTCGGATGCACATACTACACTCCCTGTACGTGTTTGAAATCAGGATGTGTCATGTTAGGCGTCCCTTTTACTATATGAGTGAGTCAGAGAGGGGTACCATTCCCAGGGGTTCTACTGAGCCAGTGTATGTGCTATGCGTTGCCTCTTTGCCAAGTCCAGGGCATACTGGGCACGCCTCCTTCTGCCTACTGGGGCAGGCTCAGGTTGTTCCTCCGAGTCACACTCTGCCTGTGATGGCCTTGGCAATGGTGGGGGGCTGTTTGTCCCGGCCCTATGCTGGTCCTGCTGCAGCTGTTTTCGCAGAATCATATTATGTAGCATAGCACATACCATGACAATTTGGGTACATGTAGTTGGTGAGTACTGCAAGGCTCCACCAGATGTGTCCAGGCACCGGAACCGTGACTTGAGCAGCCCAAACACATGCTCTATTACATTTCGTGTTTGTGCGTGTGCCTCATTATGGCATTCTTGTTCAGGTGTGTGTGCGTTTCTGATGGGTGTCATCAGCCACGGCTCCAGTGCATATCCAGCATCCCCCACTAAGTGACCATGTGGGATGTCCCCATTGGCAAATGTCTGGTACAGCTGCGTCAGATGCCAGATATGGGAATCATGGTAGCTTCGAGGGCAGCCAGCACACACATTCGTTATTATGCCCTGGGCATCACACATGACCTGGCAGTTGATGGAGGGGAAGCCCTTGCGGTTGATGTAGGCCCTACCCCGCTCACCAGCTGGTGCCTTGATGCGTATATGCGTGCAGTCTATTGCACCCACTACCTCATGGTATTCCGCTATTTGCTGGAAGAGTCGCATATTGCTGGCCAATGCCTCATGGGAATTGGGGAAATATACATGATCTCCGACATGTGCCGACATGGCATCCAGGAACTGGTGCAGTACCCTGGATGCAGATGCCTGTGAGATCCCCATCATATCACCAGTTGGTCTCTGGAAGGTACCTGTTGCTAGTATTCTTAGGCCAACACATACCTTGGTTTTCACTGGGATGGGTTCCCCTCTGTTGGTTCTGTGTGTGAGGCATGGCCTACACAGCTCAACAATTTGCTGCAGGAGGTCTCTGTCCACTCTATAGCGCTCCACTATCTCCAGCTCATGTAACCCCTGGTAGGTGACCCTGGGCCTGTACACTCTTCTCCGTCTCCTCACTGTGGGTTGTCTGGCAGCATTTGCATTGTTATCACCCTCAGCAAGTCTCCTATGTCTCCTTATAACAGCTATGGCAGCCCCTAGCATGTTTGGTCTGAGTGCAGCTTTTTCAGTTTTCACTTCTAATAGCTTACTCCTGTCTTGCAGTGTCTCTTGAGAGAAACATACTGCAATTCTGTTTGCAGTGTTTTAAGTGCTGGGCTGGGCTAGTATTCTGCCTGTGTAATTGCCTGCTTCTAATTGTTCTCACCTGCTAGCTCTACCAGTATTTCCTGCTAGCTTCCTACTATTTCTTCTGCTTCCTTTTTCCTCTCTGTTTCCTCAGGGGGGAGCAGCATGCATACCAGCGAAAACACGCTCACAGTGGCTACCATGCGTGCACACATGCTTACATGGACCAGAATCTGCTTATTCGGGTTAAAATGCATACACACCAGCGCAAACAGGTTTACAGATCTTTAAACAGGCTCCTACTTGCTTACTCTGCCTTACATGCGTGCACTCTGTCTTACTCGCGCCTCCCAGCGCTCACACGTGAGCATGCACGCACAGCAAGAAACTTTGGTGTTAGCCACAGTGTACACCTTCCATTTCTTGACTTTCCCATGCTTATCTGTTGACACTCCTCTTTCAATGCTGTGTGACTGACATCTTTCTCATACCACTTTGCTCCAATGAGCTTGATTTCTTTCTAACATTCCCCCCTGTGATGTCACCTATCTCCTACTCTGTTACTCCCCCTTATCTAACTCTTACACTACACGGACTGTGCTCATTTGCTATGTGACAGTGAGATTCACTATCCTACCACTCATTTACATAGGATTGCCTACTAATGCTTAGTTATGTGTCTTACACTCAGCTTCCCCCCTTAGCAACAACTAAACGGTGGCCATGTTGTTTTCGGTCTGCTAATCCCTGCATTGTAAATCCATGCATTGCATAAAACCCACATTTGTGGGTTTAAAACCTTTATTTTTATGTTTTATATAGCGCAGCCCGTTTGTGCGGGGCTGTGCTGCGTTTAAACCTCGCCGATCGCCGAAAAAAAAAAATTTATTTTTCATGTTTGCATCGGGTTACCGTGCCAATGGCTACATATTTGGCCATTGGCATGCTGCCTGACACATATGCACACTTTATTTGGAGCTGACATGGCTCCATTGTGTTATTTGCAGAAACGTACTCAGTTGTCAACTGAGTACATTTCTGCACCTAACACGACTCTTACACGGGCTGGTTTCAGCTTTGTGGATTGCTAATCTACCTCATTTGCATGCCTTTTGGCTGCAAGTGAGGTAATTAGCATATCCACACCCTGCCCGTGTAAGAGACGTTTTAGCTGGTCTCTTACACGGTATTTCGGGCTGTTCCTGGATAGTTATGGCTCCATGGAGTCTTACTCAACTCTTAGACTCCGTGCAAGCCATCGTGAATCCTGCCCATAGTGTATTCACTGATGTTTTAATAGATATTGTTAAACACTACTGGAATTTTTTGTTTAGATCAGTGAACCTAAAAAATGTATTGTCTAGGTCTTTAGGCATCTCATTTCGTAGAGGTAGGAATTTAAAAGATATTTTGGTATATAATAAATTTAAATATCCCACTGAGACATTACAATATAGAACCATGCAGAAACTAAGAACTTCACCCTGTGGTCATTGCAATGTATGTCATTATATTGTTCCAACTTTTAAGTATATAAATAGCCATGTATTTGAGGTTAAAAATATATATAGCTGTAATACTGAAGGTATTATTTATGCTTTGAAATGTCCGTGTAACCTTGTATATATAGGAGAAAGTAAAAGGAAGTTTAAAACTAGACTGCAGGAGCATGTCAGGAATATTATAAATAATAAAGAAGATAGCCCTGTAGCTAAACATTTTATGCTGGCTCACAATTCTAACCCAAATGGGAACATATTTTGAAGGGTGTATTTTCTGATGATTTGTATGAAAAGAAGTTGTTATATAAAGAAAGTATTTTTATTTTGAAATATGACACTTTATTTCCTCAGGGTCTGAATGTGGAATGTAACTGGAGGCTTCTTATCTGATGAGAAAGTAGTATTAAGTATTTTTTAATGTTTAGTGATTAATTGGTTTAGGCTGCTTGTTTAATTGTTAGATGTATTAGGGTATATAAACTGTATAAGTTATGTGATGTTTTATACTCCTTGAAGGCGGTTGCCGAAGCGCTAGAGGTACAATAACCTGGTGTTTTAAGTGGATTCTTTGTCTATGGTCTTCAGTTTATCTTTTCTTTTTGGTTCGTGCAGTAACAGCTTCAAGTACCTGGGAAGGGTGGTTGAGGACAAGGATAATGTGAATGAGGAGGTCAAAGCAAGAATCCGAGGGGTTGCAGCCAACTGGCACAGAGTGCCAGGTGTAGTGCATGACAGAAGAATGCCAAAGAACTTGAAAAGTAAGGTGTACAAAACAGTGGTGCAACCAGTACTATGAATGGTACAGAAACCTGGGTAGTAAAGACAGAGCAGTTGAGAAAGCTAGAGGTGATTGCTGCTCATCTGGTCAGGATAAAACAGACGAACATTCATGGGTTCTGTTCAAGCAGCTTTATTGCACACAAAGACATCGGAAATGAGGCTTTGTAACTTAAACTTAAACTTATAAACAGACTGGCTACCACACCCATACATGTTAACACTCTGGCTGTTCTCTCAAAATGGCAATGCTACCTGCACATGTTCAGTATTTATATGCACGTGCTACATCTGGAAATGCTTATTAAAGGTACATATACATGCTCTGATCTACAGTGAAGGAGATGAAGTGCCTGAGATGGTGGCAGGATGCATGCTGTGGGACTAACAAAGAAATGAGGGCAACACAGCAGAAACCAAAGTATCTCCAATTGCAGAAAAAGTTAAGGAGAATAGATTATGGTGGTTCAGCCACATATGCAGAAAAGCAGAAGACAATCTGGTGAAGATGAACTGGGACAGACAATGGGAAGGCAAGAGGAAACAAGAGCATCCTGCAAAGAGGTGGATGGATTGTGAGAGAGAAGACCTATAAAAGTCAGGCATGAGTGTTGAAGAAAGTAAAAAAGTGGCATTGAATAGAGAGAGAGGGTGACATTTGACACGACACCTTAACCCCATGTTAAAATTGGGAAAAAAGGGGTTTTTGATGACAATGATGATCATAGGATCATAGGAATTTACTAGGCTAATGGCCCTAGAGCCCTTACAAGCCTAACCAAGGTCTACCCTTATTTCAATGATCAGCACCTATTGGCCCTGTCCAAGAGGGAAGCAGGTGGAACCCCTGGGGTGAATTTACGGTTATGAGACGGCCAATGAGGTGCTCTGTCTGACATGAAGTGGGAGTCTGTTCCAAAGGTGTGGTAACCTCTGGGACCAGAGCAGGTTCTATTAATGTCACATACCAGGTTAAGGTCTTTAGAGTGAGTAACTCCTGTACCGTTTCACTAGGAGATATGCAACATTTCCAGTAAAGCAGGGTCAGAGATTGCCTTATATGCAAGGCAGAGATCGCCTCTGAGTAGTCTGTATGAAACAGACTAAAGTCATAGTGATTTCAGATGATCCACATAGGACAGATGCTGAAGACCTTGAATTTTCCATGTGAGGAATCTTTGTAGTCTCTCCATCTGCTGCAGGTGCTTGGAAAGTATATACCAAAAGAAGTGCTGTACTCAGTTATTGTCCTGATGAGGAAAGAGTACAGGAAGGTTATAACTTCTTTTTTTCTGAAGGCAATGCCCATACATATGAGATGAGCAATATAGAATGCCCTTCTTACTCCTATGGAGACATGGTGATCAAAGTTAAGGTTTCACTCAACCTGTGTGCCCAGCTCTCTCACCACTGAGCGCATACTTAAGGTGTTGCTATTGATGTGGTAATTAACAGGAACATCGCTCTTACCAAAAGGGATGATAATATATTTTTTGCATTGAGTTTAAGGCCATGACTTTGGCAGTAATCATTTGTTTGTGTAAGACCCTCTTGTAGGTTGTTGACATCATTTGGAGATTTTGGTAGTACTTCAGAGAAATAGATTCCAAACAGTAGAGGTACCAGGACTGATCTCTGTGGAACACCACAGGTTACAGGTCTGCTGTTGGAGGTAGATTTCCCTATTCTGACTATATGGGTTCTATCAGTGAGCCAGTTAGTGACCAATCTAACAATATAAGGGTTGATACCTAGCTGAGTGAGTTTGTCGATGCCTGAGTGGGGGATAGTATCAAAAGCTTTGGCTAAGTCTAGGTAGGCTGTATGCACAGATTTCCCCTCATCCAGGGCCTTGGTGACTCTCTCAAAGAAGTCCACCAGGTTTAGCAGACATGATCTCCCTTTGAAAAAAATCCAAACTGAGTAGGGTCAAGTGTTTAGAGATTACCTATATCTTTTGAAGATAAGGTCCATAATGATTCACTCCATGGCCTTGCAGACAAGGCTAGTCAGGTTAATAGGTGTATAGTTACTGGGGTCAGTGGAAGCACCACCTTGTGCAAGGGAATAACAGTGGACATTTTCCATTCAGGTGGGATGAAGCTAGTACTTAGACTATGATTGAAAATGGTGTTGCTAATTCTTGTGGTAGAGATGTCATGGGATACGTGTGGTGTGGACAGAGGAGTGAAGTCTTCACAGAACCTGTTAGCTAACAGGTTAGCTATGTCCAAAGGCTCAGTATATGTGGTTTCATTAACTACCACTTTGGCACATATTTGGACCTTTCCTTTTACGTTATGGATGTAACTAAATAACACCTTATGGTAGTCCTTAGTTGAAGCTAATTTGGATTTGTAGCTTGTTTTGGAGGACTTCACAAGACGTCTTATTTGCCTGTTTAAGCTGAGGAGGGAGTGTTTCCAGTTTGGGGCTTGCTCCCTTTTACTCGTAGACAGCAATTTCTTTCTCCTATTGTAAAGCCTGTTAATGACAGTTGTCCACCAGGCAGGTTTGCTCTTCCTTGAGGAGCTTGTTTTGGTCCTGTCGGGTACAGCTGAGTCAATGCAGTTATACGGGTGTTTATATAAAGCACTGGTCTAGAACTCGGTATAGTTGGCAGTTCCATCTGAGGGGGGTGGTGAAGTGAAGCTATTTATACCATCATGTAAGAGGTTATAATCTGTTTTGGAGAGTTTTTTAGTTTAGTTGTTGCTGGTGGGGGGGGGGTCAGGTATGATAGTTACTTCGAATGAGACTGATTTCTGGTCAGATCTCTCCAGGGAAGCCCTCACAGTGGAGGTGCTACAGTGATACCCCATATTGCTAAGCACCAGCTCTAGGATGTTAGCATCCCTTGTGGGGGTGTCAACCACCTGGTCCAGGCATTGGAGTTAACAAAATTGAGGAACCTTTGGGCAAGTGAATTTGAGCACGAGTAATTTACCCAGTCAATGGATGGGTATTTAAACTCACCCAAAACCATGGTGTTCTGATGTATCTTGATAGACTCAGGTAGAGCCAAATAGGCAGAGTGAGTGTCCTGATTCATGGAAGGGGTCCAGTAGCTGGCAGTGACTTGAGTAGGTGTCCTACCAACAGTTAATTACACCTGAAGTATCTCCAGGGAATCATACTGTTTAACCAATCTGGAGGTGTATTTATACTGCCTCCTTTAGTTTTCATGTCTTCAGTTTGTGGTCTGAATGTGTGGAAGGAGGTGTAATCCAGTATGGCTGGGGTACCATCCACAGTCTTGAACTAAGTCTCTGTAGCTACACAAATGCCTGAGCCTTCCAAGGTGAGGACTGCTTCCAGTGAGTGCAATTTCATGTTAAGACTCCTGCGTTTATCAGCATAACCTTAAGTTTGTTTTTAGATGGAGCTTTTACATCGGAATTTTGTCCTTGAGACACTGCCTGAAAAAGGCACTATGGAGGTGGCATGAGCCTTAGCCAGTAGCTGAAATCCCAAGGGTTACAGATGAAGAATATCTCTGTCAAAGCATCGAGGACTGTCGATCATGTCATCCAAAGCTGACATATACTGGATCCCCTCATACCTTTCAACTGTACAGAACAGATTTTTGCAGAATGTCCAGATTTTTGATTCACATTTTTGGTTTGTTCTTCATAAAATTTGTGGTTTTCTGGCAAATTACTGGGTTGATCTGAGGATTGCAGTCACTAGATAATGACATACATTTGAGTTTCAGACTTCAAATCCTTTATAAAATGTATGTTAACATAAATCCTTTTATTCTATAAACTGTCTAAGTTTATAAGAGCAATATTTAAAATCAGTCCCTATTTTTGGGCCTTTTTCCCCATTATGTCAGGCTTTGTCCAGATTTCTTGCACTAAGAGGTTGAGAGGTATGAATCTCCTTAGAATGACATCAGAAACTAAGCCAATTATTGAAGTCAATCATTTTCTAGTTGTAGTGAGGCATCATCCTAGGTGAAGGCAAAATGCTGCTTAAGGCAAGGGACATACCTGCCTGAGACACACAATCTGAGAGCTCAATCAAGTCTCTCTTCATATAGTCTAGAGAGGTATGTCTCAGGTCATTCACACCAACATGGACTATGATGGAGTCATAACAGTACCTGTTATTGAGAGACTTGAGTGCATGTGTGATATGGCAGATCCTGGCACCTGACAGACAGCTGACCATGACCTTTTCCTTATCTAGCCTGGTGAGAGGGACATCTGTGTGTCTCACAATGGAATCTCCAATGACTAATATTTTTGGTTTTGTGTTTGATCAGTTTTTAATACCAATGAGGAGTGAATCTAAAACATGCCTTCATGGGTCTCTACTGATGCCATCTTTCTGTTTAGAACAAATATTCCTCCAACTTTAAAGTTATGGGCTCTGTCGGACAACCAGTTACTACCTAAGGGTAAATGTTAAATTACGAGAATTTGTCAATAATCCCAATATAAGAAATAATGTGAGAAGCACTGGTAAGGTTCAGATAGCCATCTCAGACTACATCCCCATTATTCATGGTATCAGTAATCCTTTTGAAGAACTCACCCAGTTAATGCAAGCATGATTTGTGTTTTACAAAGCCATATTGTTGTGTATACAGGAATATAATGTCATCTGTTGTTGCTTATTTGTTCAGCTATAATTCACTCCATAATCTTGCAGATAATTCTAGTGAGAATAGGCCTGTAATTCCCCTGCGTCAGGTGAGGGACCACCTTTGTGCAAGGGGATCACAATGGCTGTTTGCTATACATCTGGGATATAGCCAGTGAAGAGAACTAATACTAATGAGCAGATATCCAGGGTTATTGTCAGAACTCATGGATCTGCTATTTTTAATTTTGGAAAGTGCCAAGAGAACTTAGTCCAAAGTGATGTCATGAGGGGAGGTATGAAGAGGAATAGGACGATCACAGGGAGAGGGTGAGAGAGCACTGAAATTGGAATAGAATTAATTCACAAGAATATTAGCATTGCTTTGGGGTCAGACAAGGTTACACCAATTAAAGATATGTTCAGTACGGAACTCTTGGTTACTTCTATGCTTCCTAATATACCTGAAGAAGTCCTTGTGTTTGTATTTTGAATTAGTTGCAACCTCAAGTGTATAGTTGGCCTTGCATTTCCTAATGGTAAATCTGAGTCACTTACAAGTTTTAAATCCCTTTCATAATGATGAAGTGAATAGTTTTTAAAAATAAGAAGGAGCTTTTTCTTTTTTTATACTGTAGTTCCATTCTGTGAGTTTAATTATTATATATTTAGAATATTCTCTTTAACAGCTCAGGTTGAAGGAAAACCTGATATAGCAGGTATTCCATTCTTTATCTAAATTTAAACACTCTAAGTTAGCTCAGATTTGACCCTCCATAATAACCCCTTTAATCACAAGGAGCTTCTACCTCAGGAAAAGAGATGAGAAATTATTCATTTTTTCTTGAAATTCTAGGAAAAAGTAATGACTTTTGTAAGATAGCAACTCTGATCCCTAGGTTACATAGCTGTCTCTGTATGGTAGATTTTACATGAGAAGGGCACTGTGGACCTTCAGAGCCATGTGTGAAAAGTCACTCAGTATTTGGACCAGATTCTGCTTCTCAAAAATGAACATAACTATACTGACATTGTCAGACAAGCAAGACAAGGAAGTCTGTTCTTAGTAGCCATTTAAGACTGTAATCGCAGATGCCTCAGATTATTGCTGGGAAGAAGACGTCCAGGACCTCACAGTCTAACATAGCTGGGAGCAGATACTGAGGTACTTTTTTTATTTTTATTTGTTTATTAACGTTGGGCCTCTATTGAAAAACAGGCCTCATCAATCCAAGTAAACAAGTCTGGCTTGGGGACGTTCATTTTGAACAGAGATCCTAGGAGTAAATTCACTAGAGCAAAACAAGTTGTGGATTATGTGAAGGCTGCCAGCCTAGCTAGATAGGATTTTGTAGATAATTCTGTCATTTGTAAATATTAATGTAAGCCACATGCTTGTTCCCTTAAGTATAAGAAAATTATAGTAAATGTTGAAGTTCAAAAATGTAACCACATTGCACTCTGCTGGAGGAAAGCTGATAAGTAAAGCATTGTATAATTGTTTGATCTTAAAACTTGGAGCCGAGATGTCTGAATGAAGGAATTCTTCCTATTGTTTTGAGACCAGAGTTAATGGCTAGAATTTACATGTATAATGCCTTTTATTGCTCTGGCTTCTTTAACAGCTGCAAGATCAAAAGGGCTGTTGCACTCTGAGTTTCTTTTAGCCTGGGGAGCAGAGAATAATGATGTAATCTGAAATGAGTCAGTGGTACTGTGTTATCAATTTAAGGACAGAGAGACAATCAGAGCATTTTGCATTTGTTTTCAGAAGTCACAACATCACCAGCACTGCCTTGCTCTATATGTAAGTTTATTTTAGAACTGTGTTTGCTCTTAGATATAGATAGGAAATAGGAAGTCTAGTCTAGCTGTTTTCTGTATTGATGTCGGAACTTTTCTACTGTATTATTTTAAGCATTTCTCTGCAATCTCTGAACTACTGACTAGCACTGTGTAGTAAGTAGTATTGTCTTGTGTTCTTATTATTTATTATTAAATATTTTTAAACCCTTCAACTCTGGCTGTTTTATGTAGGTTCATAGGTTCATAGGTGTGTACTAGGCTAATGGCCTTGGAGCCTTTACAAGCCTAGCCCATAGGATTACCCTGGCATCATGCCACCTGACCTTAGTTCCCAGTGCCTCTGTTGAGTAGAGCCACTGGATTGATCCTCAGGGTGACTTTTCTATTCCCCATCCACTCATCATGATTACACTTGAAGAGGGCCAGTGAGGTGCTCTGTTTGACATGTATGGGAAGTCTATTTCATAGCATGGACAGTCTCTGGGTTATGAAACTGTCCCTCCAGCACGTTCTGTTTTTGTAATAATGAAGTTGAGGTCTCTGGAGTGTATGGTGCAGAAGGACTGGGATTTCTTTAGGTATAGCATTTCTAACAGAGCTGGGTCAGACATGGCTTTGTAAGTCAAGCAGAGATCGCCTCTAAGTAGGCGATATGAAACAGAGAATAGTTGGAGTTTTTTTAGTCTGTCCATATAGGACAAGTGTTTAAGGCCTAGGATCCTCTTTGTGTGGTACTTTTGCTGCCTCTCCAGGTGTTGCAGGTGTCTAGTGAGGTACATGCCAAATAGGGCATTGTACTTGATGATTGGCCTAATGAGGGAAGAGTAAAGGGAGACAATGACCTCTTTCTTCCTATATGCATAACGCTTAGTAATAAGATGTGCCACAGAGAAGGACTTTCTAACCACAGTGGCAATGTGGTGGACAAAAGAGAGGTTGATGTCAAACTGTGTTCCCAGATCTCTCATAATGCCTTCTGTGTTCAGTGGGCTACCATCAATGTGGTTATTGATGGGAACTGGGTTTTTCCCAAAGGGGATGATGGCACATTGTTTGGCATTGAGCTTAAGGCCATGGTTCTGACACCAGTCGTTGGTCTCAGTGAGGCCTTTCTGTAGGATGTCAACATCATTTGGGTAGTTAATAATGGCTCCCAACTTGCAATCGTCTATGAACTTTGTCAGCCAGAGTCACTTTGTGTTGGCCTGGACTTCTGAGAAGTAGACACCAAACAGGGGAGGATCCAGGACCAATCCTTGTGGGACTCGACTCGTGACTGGTCAGCAGTCTGACTTGGAGTCAGCTACTTTCACACTGTGGGTTCTATCTGTGAGCCAGTTTGCAACTCACCTAGTGATATAGGGGTTGATGCCTAGCTTAGTGAGTTTTTCTATGATTCCTGAATGGGGAATGGTGTCAAAGGCCTTGGCCAGATCAAGGTAGGCTGTATGAACCACCTTGCTTTCATCCACAGCTCTGGTAACTGACTCAAAGAAGATGACCAAGTTCAGCAGGCATGATCTGTCCTTCATAAAACCAAACTGTGTGGGATCCAAAGTTTGGAGATTCCCTATATCCTTGTTTATTAGGTCCATGATGATGCATTCCATAGCTTTGCATATCAGACTTGTCAGGCTAATGGGGGTGATAGTTCCCAGGGTCTGTAGTCGCTCCTCCTTTGTGGAGAGAGATGACTATAGCAGTGCACCATTCAACAGGGACAAAGCCTGAGGTGAGGCTGTGATTGAAGAGGGCACACAGGTGAGGTGCCAGTTCACTCTGTAGTTCATGTAGAACACAGCCAGAGATATTGTCAGGTCCAATAGAAGCTGTATTCTTGGCCTTGGACAGTGCTGTTTTAACCTGTGCAGAAGTAATACTGGGTGCCTGGCAATCTACTGGTATTGTGATTGGTCCTTTGGGGTGGGGGAGGGGTAAAATTGGCACTGAATCTGTCGGCCAATATATTGGCAATATCTGTTGGCTCAGTATAGGAGGTACCATTGTGCAGTAGCTTAGAGCAAATCTGGGTATTGCCGTGGAGGTTCTTTACATAACTATAGAAGGCCTTGTGGTTGTCTACTATCTGCTGCAATTCTATTTTCATAGCTAGCTTTGGAGGATTTGATGAGGGATCTCAACTTTTTGATGAGGCTGATAAGGGAGTTTTTCCAGTCTTGGGACTTCACCTTATTCTGCATCAGTTTCCTCCTTCTGTTGTAGAGTTTGTTTATGGCAGGGTACCACCGGATTGGCTTCCTTTTTTTTGGAGGAGTGCATCTTGGTTCTATTGGTATGGTGAGATCTATGCATTTATGTATGTGTTTGTACAGTGCATTGGGTTATGATTCGGCGGTCATGCAAATATTCTCCTTTTGCATGGGTGTCATCAAGTTAGCCTCCTCTATTTTTAGGAGCCCAAAGTTATCTTTAGAGAAGTTTTTCATGGTGGTTGTCTTTGTGGGGGTGTGGGGGTGTGGGAGGGATGTGGATTTCCAAGGTGATTAGTCTGTGGTCGGATCTAAACAGGGAGGAGTTGACTATTGGTGTAGAGCAACAGTCGCCCATGTTAGTAATGACCAGGCCAAGGATGTTGCTACCTCTAGTAGGGGTAATAATGAGCTGGTCCATGGCATTGGAATTAATGAATTCCAGGAAATGTTGGGCAAGTGTATTGGTACACAAGAAGTTTTCCCAGTTAATGGAAGGGTAGTTGAAGTCACCCAGTATGAGAGTGTTAGGTTGGACCCTAATATTCTCCATGGTGCTTAGGAATGTGGAGTGTGAGTCTTGGGACATGGTTGGGGACCTATAACAGGCTACAACCTGAATTGCTGTCTAACCCAATGTTAGCTGCACCTGAAGTATCTCTGATGCGTGATGTTGGGCTACCAGTCTGGAGGTGTGCGCATCCTTTATGAATATGGAAACACCACTGCCTTTGGAGGTTAGTCCAAGTTCTGAGGCTGAAAGGTGTGGAATGAGTTATAGCCTGGTAGTGCAGGGGTGCTTTCTGCTGCCTCGAACCAGGTCTCTGTTACAGCACAAATGTCAATGTTCTCCATTTTAAAGAGTGCTTTGAGTGAGTGCATTTTGAGATTTAGATTTCTAGCATTGAGCAGCATGACCCTCAGATTGCATTTGTTTGTAGCTGTTACAGTGGTAATTTGGTCTTTGGAACACCACCTAAAAAAGGCACTATAGGTGTGGCAAGAGCCTCGGTCAGTATCCGGAAGCCCAAGGGTGACAGATACAGGCCATCTCTGGCAAAGAATCGAGGTCTGTCAATCATGTCATCCCCGCCAGACAGATACTGGATTCCCTTAGAATGACAACAGAAACTTAGCCAATTGTTTAAATCAATAATTTTTCTGCTTGTACTGTGGTATCATTCTGGGTGACAGTAGGATGCTGCTCAGAGCTAGGGTCATACCTGCCTGGGCTACATAATCCTAAAGCTCCTCCATTTCTCTTTTCATGTAGTCCAGGGAGGTATGTCATAGGTAATTCACACCCACATGTACAATGACAGAGTCATATTTGTACCTGTTGTTGAGGGACCTGAGTGCATGCATTATGTGGTGGATCCTGGCACCTGACAGGCAGCTGACTGTTGTTTTCTCCTTATTCTACCTAGTGAGTGGAACATCAGTGTGCCTCACTATTGAGTCACTTATGAATAGTGTGCTGGGCATGCTGTTTTGCCTTAGGGGCTTTGGTTGAGTGTCACACTGTTTAGGAGAGTTATGTGTCTCATGATTAGTGTTGTGTTGTGGTGGTTGAGTGCATTTCTGCCTTGGAGGTCTCTGCTGTTTGGGTAGATTTTTATTGAGAACCTCATGAAGGGGTGTGGTTTGTGTTTTTATGTGAAGGCAGTGCTGGTGTGTGTTCTGGAGGGCTATGTGTTCCATGTGGTGTGGTGCAAGTGTTGACCTTCTCCTCTTGACCATGTATTCCAGTCTTGGCTGGAGAGTGCGTGGCTTCCAATTTGGATATATATTTAAGCTCTAGAGTACATTGCATGTATATAGTGATACTGTCCAAGCCACTCCAAATAAGCCTTGCTGTTCGTCACACTTACCATTTGGATAATAATATTGCACAGTAATAATTGGACACCCTTTGATAAGGGCCTTATTAGTAGCTGATATTAGTAGCTGGTGGCAAGGGGTACTACTGTATAGCCTGGGCAGAAGAGGCATAGCTGGAGAACCTGTGCCAGCCTTTACCAGGGGTGTCTGTGTGTTTGTATATAACTCATATCTCAAAGTATTGCATGTCAGCTACATGGGCAGGGACACGAAGCACTGGTTGGACAGAGAGGGTGCTGGAGGTTTTAGCTTGACCACTAGGCTGAGAGCTGGACCCTATAGCTGTGCCAGTGGGGAGTCTTATTGGGGATCTGGAGAGAAAGGGGGAAACCAGCCCCAGACTGACTGGGATCTCTGTGTGCTTTTAAGGGAAATTGTACATTACTGTGTGTGTATTTGTTATCATTCCCAATGTGGATGCCCCCCACTGGTGTTAGTGGTGAGGATTGAGGCTCCTTGATTGCTGGGTCAGTGTATCCCCCCCCCCCCCCGGAGAACTCAAGCTAGTTTTTCAAGTGACCTTTGAGAAACATTGCTTGAGAGGGTTAGGTCTATCTTAGTATACCTTATTCCATTCGCTGTCTTGAGAGCCCATCTGCGTTGGCATTGCTAATCCCACTGCCATGCTGCACTGACATATCATATGCTTGCAACCCTAGGCTCCATCTTAGCAACTTGGCATTTGGCTGGCTGGCTTGGTGTAACCATGTTAGGGGATTGTGGTCTGTAACTACAGTGAATTTTCTTCCATACAGATAAGGCTGAAGTTTCTGCAGAGCCCACACTATGGTTAGACATTCCTTTTCTACAGCTGCATAGCATTCCTCCCTAGGTTGGAGCCTATGACTGAGATAAACCACTGGGTGTTCTTCTCCCTCTGAAGAATTCTGGCTAAGTACAGCCCGCACTCCATGGTTCAAAGCATCCACCTGCACAACAAATTCTTATCTTTAATTTGGACTGGCTAACACAGGGGATCCTCCCAAAGCTTCCTTAAGCTTCTGGAATGCCTGCTCACCTGCTAAGGTCCACACTACCTTATCTGGCCTGTTTTTCCTTGTCAGGTCTGTGAGAGGAGTAGCTATGGTACTATAACTGGGGATGAGCATACTGTAGTACCCACCTGTCCCTAAGAATGCCCTCACCTGCGTTTTGGTAACAGGTGCAGGCCATGCCTGAATTTCTTCTACTTTGGCAGGTTCTGGCCTGATCTTACCACTCCCCACTCTATGTCCCAGGTAGGAGACCTCTGCCATACCCACCTGATATTTTCCGGGCTTAATGGTCAACCCTTCCCTCTGTAGTCTGCCCAGCACCTCCCTGACATGTTGAAGGTGCTCTTGCCAGGAATGGCTGTAGATGGCAATATCATCTAGGTAAGCAAGGGCAAACCCTCCTGTTCCTGCTAGGATATGATCTACCAGCCTCTGGAATGTCGCTAGGGCATTTTTCATCCCAAAGGACATCTTTGTGAAATCATACAGCCAAAAGAAGTTACAAAGGATGACTTTTCTCTAGCACTGGGAGTCAAGGGCACCTGTCAATAACCCTTGGTAAGATCAATGGTTGTAAGATACTTAGCCCCACCCAGCTGCTCAAGGGCCTCATCTGTCCTAGGCATGGGGTATGCATCTGACACTGTGTGACTATTTAATTTTCTGTAGTCCACACAGAATTAGGTGCTGCCATCCTTCTTTTGGCACCAGCACCACTGTGGAGGCCCAGAGACTGTTGGACTCTTGAATTACCCCTAGTTCCAACATTTCCTGTATCTCCTCCCTCAGAGTCTGTTTGACTCTCTCAGGCACCCTATAAGAGGCCTGCCTAATAGGCCTTTGGTGTCCTCCATCCACCTGGTGCTGTACCAGATGGGTGCACCCTGGTTTCTCAGTGAACATGCCCCCAAATTCCTGTAACACTGCCTAGATTTCTCGAATCTGGGTAGAAGATAGCTGCTGGGACATTACTACCCCTTACAGTGAGGTTTCAGTCCGAGCCTCACTGAGGAGATCAGTCACCAGATCTCCCTCAGACTCCTCCTGTAAGCCGCTGTAAATACTCAGCACAAGGGCATCCCTATCATGGTAAGATTTCATCATGTTAACATGGTACAATTTGTGTCCCTGTCACCTGGCTAGCAGTTCCACCATATAGTTAACATCACTTACCTTTCTTACCACCTTGTAGAGTCCATCCCATTACCTGCTGCCCTACCGCATACTCTTTAGCTCGAGCATTCCTGTCATACCATACCTTTTTTGTTGTTGGACCTCTGCCAGGTTCTCCTGGGCCAAACCCATGAGTTCCCTGAGCCTTGTCCTGAGGTTTAGGACATATGCTACAACAGACTCCTTGTGAGGTTGTCACTCACCTTCCCACTCATCACAAATTATATTTAGAGGTCACATCACCCTATGCCCATACAACAACTCAAAGGGTGAAAAACCTGTGGATTCCTGGGGAACCTCTCTGTAAGCAAACAACAGATGGGGCAAATACTTGTCCCACTCCCTCTTAAACTGGTCTGCAAATGCCTGTAGCATGGATTTGAGAGCAGAAATAACCTCTCAACAAGACCATTAGTCTGGAGATGGTAGGGGGTGGCCTTCAGGTGCTTCACCCCACAGTACTTCCACAGATAAGCCAGCAGGTCTGACATGAAGTTGGCACCTCTGTGAGTCAGTGTTTCTTTTCAGAAACCTATCCTACTGAAATTATCTAACAAAGCATTTGCCACTTTTTCTGCCACAATGGAGGACAAAGCCACTGCCTCAGGGTGTCTTGTAGCATAATCTACTACCACTAAGATATACTTTTTCCCTGCGGAACTTAGGATACTCAGAGGCCGCACAATATCCACAGCTACCCTCTGAAATGACTCCTCAATCACAGGCAAAGGCATCAAAGGAACTCTCACCTTGTCTCCAGTGTTGCCTACCTTTCAGCACTGCTAACAGGTCCTGCAGTACCCAGTTACATCTCTGGAAATTCCAGGCCAATAGAAGTTCTGCATAATACATCTCTGTACATTTTATGCCCATATGACCTGCAAGGGGAATATCATGGACTATGGCTAGAAGCACCAGACGGTAGACTCTAAGCAGTACCAATTGCTGTACCTCTAACGTCTAGCCCTCCCTCAGGGGTCCACTCTATATACAGTAACCCTTTGTCCCAATATACAGATTCCCCCTTCCCTTGAGAATCAGGTGCCTCCTACCTACCTGCCTCAAGCCTTGCTATGTAGGGTCTGACAGCTGAGCCTGTCTCAACCATTCTTTGTAACCCTCCAACGCTCCCCTTCCAAAGGAAGTCTGGCATCATCTGACAATGGTGCCTCACTGTCAGCTTAGGTACTACTACTCACCTCTACCCTTGCAGTCCCTCTGTCCAAGGGAACATCAGTACCCACAAGCAGCCGTGGCTCACCCACAGTCTCACTGCTACAGGGTAGCTCCCTCCCTGAAGTAACCACTTCACCAGTCCCGGCTGCAAGTATGCAGTCTGCCTGGGACTCCCCCAGGCTACCAGACTCACGTGCTTGTCTCCAAGCCTGACTGTGGGTAACTGCACAAGCACATGGTACTGCACTATCAAAATCATTTCCTATCAGGACATCTGCAGGGATATCCTCAGACACACCTACTTGCTGACTTCCTTTTCCACCCTCCCAGTCAAGGCAAACCCTAGCAAAGGTATTTGGAATGGGATCCCTCCTAAAGCTCTGACTGGGGTAGATCATCCAGGCAAGTAATGCTCCTCTGTAATCATTGCAGGCTTCACAATGTTTGTGTCAGAGGCAGTGTCTCTCTTAGCAATGGCCTTTTTGCCACTCACTAAGATAAGCTATAACCTCTTGTGGTAGTTTGGTAATCTTGTTGTCTCAAGACAACCTACTGTTGGCATTGTGTCTTTCCCACTTACTGGCTTTCTCACCTTTTGTTCCCCACCTTGCCTCTGTGGACATCTGTATGCCACATGGTCCCACTAGTTGCATTCAAAACATTTAACCCTAGGTCCTGGATGTGCACCTGGACTAGTGGCTTCCCCTGCTACTGGCAGATTCTGTTGGGGCAGTCTGGGCTGCCCACCATAGGTTCCTTTAGACCCATGAGCAGTACTGGGGGTCCCTTTCCTGTGCAGGGATGCTCTGCTTGTTAGGTATAGGTCTCCCTTCTTCCCCAACTCCTCTGAAGTAGCACATTGTCTATCAGCTAACCACATCCTTTTGTCGTCAGCCAAAATGCTAAGGGCTTGTTCCCTCACCAAAAGATCTGCCAGCCCTTCAAAAGTGGTGACCTGACATTCACTCACCCACCTATGAAAATAAGTGCTCAGTTCAGCAACATATTCAGACACACTTTCATCTGCCTTGCGTCTATGCTCACAAAACGTTTTCCTATAAGTTTCAGATGTTAGCTTAAAAAATTCTAACAAGCAATTCTCAACAGCAGTATAATCAAAACAGTCAACAACAGACATTTTGGACAAAATAGTTACAGCTTTACCATGGAGTAAGGGGGTCAGGAACCATACTCAGAACCTTTGGTCAACATCATACTGTTAATATACCCTCTCAAACGTATAAATGAAACTATCAAAATTATCCCCCTCTGTAAACTGTGGAAGAAATTTACTGACCTTTTGTGCTTCTGGGATCCAGTTACTCCCTTCTCCATTACCTCCATGACTCTGGCAGAGTCAGCATCTCCTTTTCATGCGGCCTCTGTTGCTCCTTTTCCACAGCTTCCATGTCCAAATGCCTTGTGTCCAACTCAAGTGTCTTTTGCTCCAGATGGATTTTTAAGTCCTCTTCACAAATGTTAAGCTGTCCATTCCCTGAGTGTTGTACATCTCCAAGGCCAGTCTGATCATCCTCCTGGTTGCTGTTTTCTGATGCAGCTGTGACCAAAGCTGCAATCATGTCTGCCTTAGTCAGGTTTCCCTGCACTAATCCTTCAGCCTGGCACATCACAGCCAACTGGCTCCTTGTCAGCTTTCCATACTCCTCTGCTGACATGCTTGCCTGCTCTCTCTGACTAGCTAAGCTCACAAAAGAAATAAAAGAATTGTGATCTGAACTCTGAATATTCACTGCATGGCTGATTTAGAGTACAAAAACACCTTCAGTCGTCACTGTACACAAGGTACATGAATTCACTATCCACACCACTACAAGCCAATTAGTATGTGCCAACCAATTAATATGTGGTGCGGATATCCCACCACTGCCAAACAATTAATATGTGATGCCTGTGCACTGGCCCAGCAATCAAGGAGCCTCAATCCTCACCACTAACACCAGTGAGGGGTGTCCATAATGGGAAGGATAACAAATACACACATAGTAAAGTACAATTTCCCTTAAGTGCACACAGAGATCACAGTCAGCCTGGGGCTGGTTTCCCCCATTCTCTCCAGATCCCCAATAAGACTCCCCACTGGCACAGCTATAGGGTCCAGATCTCAGCCTAGCATTCAAGCTAAAAACCTCCAGGACCCTCTCTGTCCAACCAGTGCTTTGTGTTCCTGCCCAAGTAGCTGACAAACACACACTTTAAGATATGAGTTATATACAAACACACAGACACTCTTGGGGAAGGCTGGCACAGGTTCTTCAGCTATGCCCCTTCTGCCCAGTCTATACAGTAGTACCACTTGCCACCAACCACTAATAGCTACTAATAAGGCCCTTATCAAAGGGTGTCCAATTATTACTGTACAATATTATTATCCAAATGGCAAATGTGATGAACAGCATGGCTTATTTGGAGTGGCTTGGACAGTATCACTATATACATACAATGTACTCTAGAGCTTAAATTATCTTTACATAAAACAGCCACAGTTGAAAGGTTTAAAAATATTTAATAATAAATAATAAGAACACAATACAATACTTCTTACTACACAGTGCTAGTCAGTAGTTCAGAGATAACAGAGAAATGTTTAAAATAATACAGTAGAAAAGTTCTGACATCAATACAGAAAACAGCTAGACTATACTTCCTACTTCCTATCTATATATAAGAGCAAACACAGTTCTAAAATAAACTTACATATAGATCAAAGCAGTGCTAGTGATGTTGCCAGTTCTGAAAACAAATGCAAAATGCTCTGATTCTCTCCTTCTCTGTCCTTAAATTGATAAAATAGTACCACTGACTCATTTCAGATTACATCCTTATTCTCTGTTTCCCAGGCTAACAGAAACTCAGAGTGTATCAGCCCTTTTGATCTTGCAGCTGGTCAGGAAGCCAAAGCAATAAAAGACATTATACATGTAAATTCTAGCCATTAACTGTGGTCTCAAAACAATAGGAAGATTTCTTTCATTCAGACATCTCGACTCTGAGTTTTGAGATCAAACAATTCTACAATGCTTGACTTATCAGCTTTCCTCCAGCAGAGTGCAATATGGTTACATTTTTGAAGTTCAATATTTACCATAGTTTTCTTAAATTTAAGAGAATAAGCATCTGGCTTACATTAATATTTACAAATGACAGAATTCTCTACAAAATCCTATCTAGCTAGGCTGGCAGCCTTCACAGATTATATAATAAAAACAGAGATGATTACGACTGGGTCACGGATTGTACGCAGCTTATTATGTATTTGAGACATGGGTGCTAAGGAATTCACCTTTAGTGTAAAACTCCAGAGGTGAATCTTGCCATCTGTATAGAGAACACATAATAAATGGCTATGATTGGTGAGCGAGTCATAGCTCTTTGTAGAGAATGCTACTTTATCTGCTTCATGCACTAACAGGTAGAAGAAAAAAGTACAGTGTTAAAGTACTTAGTGAGCACTGTCAAAAAGACAGCAGCACACACATCTTTGATTAGTTGCTTAAAAATTTTGATGAACAAAGGAACAAAAAATAAGACAATTTTTAAATATTGTTTTGATTCCATTAAAGCAGTTAATAGAACAACAGGTTTTGTGCCAATATGCATTTTATGAACAATAAAAGGCGTGAAAGTCTGATTCTGGCATTTTTGACTGATAGTGATCCTCAGTGATTTTCCAGAAAAATCAAAGGTATTTACAAGGGACAAAGCAAAAATATATAACAAATTCAGAAACAGTTGAAAGGGAAAGAGAGTAAGAAGAAACAAAGCATTTTTACCTGATGCCTCTATCACTTGTTAGTCCCTAAAATGAGACCTAAACATAACAGTACTTAGTTTGTTATACACATCCATAACTGCTTTACAATCAAGTCTTATGCTAGAAAAGCACTTAACAAGTTTCTTTTTTTGCATAGTACTAGAGTGCAATTATAATGCTCCATATACTACATTATAAATTATTATTTATTTATTTATTTATTTATTTATTTATTTATTGACATTTGATTACCAGAAAAGTCCAACTACCTGGGTACCCATTTTTAGTGGAGGCATGGAGAGAGCTCCAAAGCATTACTAAAACATTTTAAGAACAATAATTTTACAATCTCAAAAATAATATAAAAACATCTACAATTTAAATAATTATACCAAATTAATCATATACTGAAAATATTGGTTACGATAAATAAAACTTATATGACAATGATCTAATATTTAGAGAAAGTTTAGCCAGTTTAGAGCAATTAAAGGTAAGTTAGCTTTACTGGAAAAGCTCACCAGACTCTGCCACAGATTGCTGTGAATGAAAGGATAGTTTCTTTTTGTTGTCTTGTATTTTGCATTGCTTCTTTGCCTTCTTCTGTTTTGTATATTGTAATTTATTTTCTTTACACTGTGTTTTACCTGTATTCTGCTTTTAATTGTACATTTAAACTAGGAAAAAGACCACATCTGTGTCTTTCATGAATTACACATAAATGAAAACAGGTCAATTAAGGTTAATTACCTGTGAACTGAGGGTGGAGCTCAGAACTAACCCTCTATTTAAAATAAAAACATTTCAAGGTTTTACTGGAAAAGCTCACCCAGACTCTGCCACAGATTGCTATGAGTGAAAGGTTAGATTGTTTTTGCTTTCTTGCTTTCTTGTATTTTGTGTTGCTTCATTGCCCCTTTTTATTTTGTATATTGTGATTTATTTTCTTTACGCCATGTTTTACTTGTATTATATCTCTAATTGCATATTTAAACTAGGATAGAAACCACAGTTGTATATCTTTCTAGTTGCCTGCCCCTTATGTTAGTTTGAGCACATATCTCTTTCTCTCTCCTCTTTCATTGGCTATTGTGAGTAAACATAAAATTATCATTTTGTGAAATCACTCCTCTTCAGGTATTTTAATTTATTGGCATCCCCACTGCATTCCATAGAACCAGAATTAAAAGTGCCCACCCCTTCCAATTTATCTTGCTTTTTTAAAATTAGTGACTTAAGTTTCCCCTCTTTCATATGAAAAATCTGCAACATCTACTCCAAAACTAAAAATATTGGGGAGCCCACATTCTGCCTTTCAGTAATCATAGGTTCATAGGTTCATAGGATGGTACTAGGCTATTGGCCCTAGGGCTTATGCAAGCCTAGCCATAACAATTCTTTGGATATTTCTTCCCACAATATTTACTTCTCTGGACCCCTGTCTAGCAGGACGACTGACATGATCCCCGGGATGAATTTCCTATCTCCCACCCAATCATCAAGGTTCCTTTTGAAGAGGGCCAATGAGGCGCTCTGCTTGACATGTATAGGAAGTCTATTCCAGAGTATGGGGAGTCTCTATGTCAGGAACCTATCCCTCAAGCATGTTTTGTTCATTGTGATGACAAGGTTTAGATCCCTGGAGCGTGTGGCTCTGAGGGATTGGGATTTCTTTAAGTGGAGCATGTCCAACAGCTCAGGGTTTGACATGGCCTTGTATGTTAAGCAGAGATTGCCTCTGAGTAGACGATATGCCACAGAATATAGCTGGAGTTTTTTACACGGTCAGCATATGGCATCTTCTTTAGGCCTGTGATTCTTTTAGTGAGGTATTTCTGTGGTCTTTCCAGCTGTTTCAGATGTCTTGTGAGGTACATACCAAATGGGGCATTATACTCTATAATGGGTCTAATGAGGGATGAGTACAGTGCGACAATGACCTCCTTATTTCTAGATGAAAAGCCCTTCATGATGAGGTGTGCCACATAAAAGGATTTCCTGACTGTTGTGGCGATGTGGTTATCGAAAGTGAGACCACTGTCCACCTGTGTCCCTAAGTCTCTCATCACACTTTCAGTGTTTAGTGTCCTGCTACCTGGTAATTCATGGGTACATGTTTTTTTTCCAAAGGGTATAACTATACATTTGTTGGCATTAAGCTTGAGCCCATGGCTCTGGCACCAGGCATCTTTTTCTGTAAAGCCCTTTTGTAGAATATCCACATCATTTGGGGATTCAATAATGGCTCCCAGTTTGCAGTCATCTGCAAACTTTGTTAACCAGAGTCCCTTAGTGTTGGCCTGTACTTCAGAGAAGTAGATGCCAAACAAGAGAGGTCCCAGGACTGAATCCTGAGGTACTCCACTTGTCACTTGTCTGGAGCTGGATTTGGAGTCAGCTACTTTTACAGTCTGGGTTCTATCAGTAAGCCAGTTGGCAACCCATCGAGTGATGTAGGGATTTATGCCTAGCTTAGTAAGTTTATCTATTATTCCAGAGTGGGGGATGGTGTCAAAGGCCTTGACGAGGTCCAGATAGGCTGTGAGGACTGTCTTACCCTCGTCCACAACTCTGGAGACTGATTCGAAGAAGTCAGTCAGATTCAGGAGACAAGATCGGCCCTTCACAAACCCAAACTGGGTGGGGTCCAGTGTTTGAAGGTTGCCAATGTCTTTGTTTATAAGTTCCATGATAATGCGTTCCATGCCTTTGCAGATCAGGCTTGTCAGACTGATGGGACAGTAGTTCCCGGGATCCAAGACGGATCCTTCCTAGTGGAGCGAGATAACTGTAGCTGTGTGCCACTCAGTGGGCACGAAGCCTGAGGTGAGGCTATGATTAAACATGACACTGAGGTGAGATGCCAGTTCCTTTTGTAGTTCATGTAGTACACAGCCTGGGATGTCATCTGGTCCCATGGATGCTGTATTCTTAGCTTTGGAGAGTGCGGTTTCTACCTGTGTGGCCATGATTATCGGAATTTGGCAGTCTTTTGGTATTGAGATGGGCAATTTAGGGGTGAGAGGGGGGTGAAGTTGGCACTAAATCGATCTGCTAGGATATTGGCAATATCCTTGGGATCAGTATATTTAATGCCATTCTGTTGTAGCTCAGAGCAGATCTGAGCATTGCCATTTAGATTCTTGGCATAACTATAGAATGCCTTGTGGTTGTCTTTGGAATCTTTGGCAATTTTATTTTCGTAACTAGCTTTTGAGAATTTTATGAGGGATCTCAGCTTCTTACTGAGGTTAGTGAGGGAGTTTTTTGCATCCTGGGATTTTCCTCTTTTCTGCAACAGTTTCTTCCTTCTGTTGTATAGTTTGTTTATAGCAGGGGGCCACCAGATTGGCTTCCTTTTTTTGGAGAAGAGCATATTGGTTCTATTTGGGATGGCACGATTCATGCATGAGTAGATGTGCTTGTACAGTGCCTTAGTGTAGGATTCTGCAGTCGAACTTCCAGATCCCGTCTGTGTGGCTGTTGTGAAGTTTGTCACTTCTGACTTCAGTAGCATGAAGTTGGCTTTGGATAAGTTTTTTAAGGAGGTTTCCTTACTGGGGGGTGGGGGTGGGATGTGGATGTCAAGGGTGATTTGCTTATGGTCAGACCTGACCAATGAGGGGTGACCACTGGTGTGGAGCATCTATCTCCCATGTTGGTAATGACCAGGTCTAGGATATTGGAGCCCCTGGTGGGACAATGGATTAGTTGATCCAGGGCGTTGAAATTTATAAATTCCAAGAACCGTTGGGAAAAGGAGTTGGTACCCGAGTAGTTTTCCCAGTTAATGGCAGGGTAGCTGAAATCACCCAGTATTAGGGTGTTTGGTTGTATCTTAATATTTTCCAGTATGTTTAGAAAGGTGTAGTGAGAATCTTGGGGCATGGTGGGGGATCTGTAGCAAGCTACAATTTGGATTGCAGTCTTACCTAGTGTTAGTTGCACCTGGAGAATTTCAGATGCATTGTGTTGGGCAACTAGCCTGGAGGTGTGAATATCCTTGGTGAATATGGATACTCCTCCACCTTTAGTGTTTCGGTCTTGGTTTTGTGGCTGAAAAGTGTGGTAAGAATTGTAGCCTGGTATTGCAGGGGTGCTCTCTGGAGCCTTGAACCAGGTCTCAGTTATTGCACAGATATCGATGTTCTCCATTTTTAGGAGTGCCTCGAGAGAGTGCATTTTGAGGTTTGGACTTCTAGCATTGAATAGCATTACCTTCAGATTTTGCATGCTTGTATCTGTTATGGTGGTGGTTTTATCCTTTGAACCTTGCCTAAAAAGGCACTATAGGGGTGGCAAGAGCTTTAGCCAGTAACCTGAATCCCAGGGGTGACAGGTGCAGACCATCTCTGGCAAAGCATCGTGGTTTGTCAATCATGTCTTCCCAGGCAGACAGATACTGGATCCCCTTTGAATGACACCAGAAGCTTAGCCAATTGTTGAAGTCAATCATTTTGTCCTTATACTGTGGTATCATTCTGGGCGAAGGCAGGATGCTACTCAGGGCTAGGGTCATACCTGCCTGGGTCACATGATCCAAGAGCTCTTCCATGTCTCTTTTCATGTAGTCCAGGGAGGTATGTCTCAAGTAATTTACTCCAGCATGGAAAATGACAGAGTTGTATTTGTACTTGTTGTGGAGTGACTTAAGTGCATGCATTATGTGGTGGATCCTGGCACCCAACAGGCAGCTGACTGTAATTTTCTCCTTGTTCAGCCTGGTGAGTGGGACATCAGTGTGCCTGACTATAGAGTCACCTATGACTAAAGTGTTGGGTACATTGTCTTGCCTTAGGGGCTGTTGTTGGGTGGCACACTGGTGTTGTGAGCTATGTGTCACTTTGGTTGTGACTGGTGTTTGTTTGCGTTTCGGCTTCAGAAGTCCTTGTTGCTTGGGCAGGTTAATATTAAGGGCCTCTGCATATGTGGGTTTAGTGTTGCTATGTGTGGGTGTTGATGGTGTGGGTTTTGAAGGGCTATGAGTGGCTTGAGGTGTAATGCAGGTGTTAACCTTCTCCTCTTGACTGTCTAGCACAATCTTGGCCGGAGAGAGCTTTGCTTTCAGTTTGGCTATGTAATTGCATCTCTTGCAGGTTGTAGTGTTGGGTGGTAGGAGGAGAGGATTGTCTGTGTACATGAGGCAGTTGCCGCATTGCCCCAGTATGCCCAGATTCACCAGGTGGACAGGAGAAATCACTGGAAGCTGACCCTTGGACATGCCTGTTTAGGTGCTTTTTTGTAAAGTTTAAGAGCTGTTTTCCCTTACCTTTGCAAGGTACTTTGCAATTATAGGCTGTTTAGTGCCTATGATTAATTTCTCCTTATTGACAAGGAGAGCTGAGTGCTTGTATCAGGTTCAGGCTTCCTAGTGCATTCCAGCAGGTTCTAGAGCAAGTGTTAGTCACACGGGTTCGGATTTTAATGCTACTACTGAGAAACCAACTAGTTCTAAGGGAAAATTTGAAGAGCAGACTTTCTGGCATCTGGAATAGTTTAACTGTCGCCTCGCAGTGCTGCATAATGTGTAAAATGTGAAAACACATGCATTTTTTAAGCCAGAAAGTTGAAAGGAATAGAAATCAGCCCAAAAAGGCTAATAAAATTACAATTTCAGAGCTGGAAACCACTCCTCTAGTGTTAGATAGGCAGTACAATGCTCTCCAGTCCCATTGGTAAGCAGTACGACTTCCCTCTACCACAGCAAGATCTGGATAGCTCTGAGCACAGAAAATAAAGTCCTGAGACAAGCAAAGCCTGGGATCTGGGCTATACTAGCTAGGAAAGGTGGGAAACAAGCAAACAAGATAGTTTTTTTTTTTTGTTGTTGAAACAGGCTAAACAATGCAATAATACAGTAAATAAACACATAAAAGGCTAACACACTTGAGTGTGTAGTCCTAAACAGTAAATGCAATTAAAACTCTACAAAATTAGCAATTTAAAACCTTTTTAAATGAAGCAAGGCAAGTGCACAACTGAAAGACGATTTAAGAGGCAGTAACACAGCAGAATAAGTAGCTAGTCTACATAAACAAAAAAGTCTATATATACAGAAAAGCAGCTAAAACACACAAACAGATGCAGTGCAACATTTTTTTCTTTTCTTTTTTTTGGGGGGGGGGGGGGGGGAAAAGGAGAAACAGAAGGCCTTATCAAATGTTCTCTCTATTAGGTAGAATGAACTAATGACACTATACTGGGAGGAGTGTCCCAGATCAGATTTACAGTAGGGGCGGGCAACTGCAAAGCCACCAAGTATAACAGCAAGACACCAACAGGGAGGGTGGACACAATACTAAAGCTATTAGCCTACAGACAGTAAGCACTATAGAAAGCCACAAAATGAAAGTTTTTAAACAGATAAAGGAGCAATGAGACACTACAGAATGCTTTTAACTGCAAACAAATCAATTACCCGTACAGATTAGTTAATATCATTAAAATACAGTCAAAAACTATGCAGCAGGTAATACAAAGTGCTATATATAAATTGCTACAAACAATAATCAGTATAAATAATCAAACAAAACAGGATACTTATATATCTCAGCTAAGAGTTGTAGTCAACACACCTCTCCTCCACTCTGCTCAGTGTGTATAGACAGAAACCCTTTCAAAGTTAGGGCTTAAATACCAGAAGAAACAACCTTAGAAAACCTTTTTATTTTATTTTTTTTTTTTACAAAAACACAAAAGAACCAACCCCACTAGCCAGCAGCCAATTAACACAATCTAGCCAAGGTAAAGAAAGGCTTCAGCTAATTCAAGATGGCCTGTTCATGTGCTTTGAATAATCACTGTATAAACAAACAAGCCCAGAGCCAGTAATAAATTCTGAACTAGGACAATACTAAAGCTATTAGCCTACAGACAGTAAGCACTATAGAAAGCCACAAAATGAAAGTTTTTAAACAGATAAAGGAGCAATGAGACACTACAGAATGCTTTTAACTGGAAACAAATCAGTTACCCATGCAGATTAGTTAAAAGCATTAAAATACACTCAAAAACTATGCAGCAGGCAATACAAAGTGCTATATATAAATTGCTAGAAACAATAATCAGTATAAATAATCATCTTGGGATTAGTGCTTACGTTTTGCTCCTGATGAGAAAATAACATAGGTACAGTATTACATGGGGACTGTTAATTACCAAAAAACCTATTAACTTGCTTCATAGATGACAGCTTTGAATTTGTGCTTATATTTTACTCCTGACTAGAGAAGGAGCAGAGTGCATTGACTCCTAACTGTTTCTGATCGTGCGGTGAGTGTCTGTGTTTGATCTTCCTGATTGGTCTGATTACCATTCAAGGCATGTACCATGAAAAGGCTTCAACAAGCTTACATACTACTGCATCATCTGGGACAAGACTGTTGATCACTAAAGAGCATGTGGCCTGCTTCTAATATTGGGATTGGTATTACCGTTTTGCTTCTGGAGAGAGAAAAAGCAAAGAAACGTTGTATCCCAGCAGCATGAAGCTGTGGTGAGACCAGCACTAGTAATAGCCAGGCAGTAGCCATTCAGTTGAAACTCCTCTTTTTATCATTCTTAACAAGCTAATTCTTTCTTTTCTGTAAGTACTGCTTGATTTGCTGTTGTCTAACCTAACTTCAGAATATTTGGCTAAATATCTCATCCGTAAATCATAGGGGTCTACCTATTAGTTTCCCACTCAAGTGTCTGGCAGTGCCCTCTATAGATGCAAACACCTTGTGTTGACATTTGTCCTGTAAAAGCACCCTTGAAATTTCCCCAATACCTACTTGCACACAGGACAAGCACTGCCCCCAGAGCTGCAAACCAGATACTCCTGTCATTACTTTATATTCTCACTCCAACCATCTAATCAATAAAAAAGTGTCTGTTGCCATGGATATGAACTTTCCCACTATCTCTGTTATCAGCTTGGTGGAGATGGACATCCTGAGGCAATGTAGAAATTGCCACATGTTTACTGACAACCAGTTAATTCTCAAGCAAACTGATATTGTATGTGAGAGATGCATTTACACAATGTTACTGGAGGCAAAGCTCTCAAACGAAAGCACTCCTGATGTTAATCAAGTTGTCAGTAGTACACGTGCTACACCCATCACACACAATTCAGAGCAGACACATCGACTCACATATGCAATATATTGGTGTTACTGTTTTGCTTCTGGAGAGAGAAGAAGCAAAGAAACATTGTATCCCAGCAGCATGAAGCTGTGGTGAGACCGGCATCAGCATGATGAGGCACTTAAATGTAAACGTCCTAAACCCCAAAAACCTCCTAGGCAATGTACACATAATAAATACCCTCAGCAGCCCCAAATGACCATGTTTTTAAAACAATGCCCACATCAACACATACAGCTATTTCTCAAGGAGCCTCTACTTCAAAGTCCATAAGGCAAGCTGCCACACAATCCAACATTCTGGTTATTGGAGACTCCATTGTGAAACACACTGCTGTCTCTTTCACCAGGCTGAGTTAGTAGAAAGTCACAGTCAGTTGCAGTTCAGGGGCCAGGATCCACCACATAGCACACACACTTAGGTTATTGGACCACAAGTACCAGTATGACTCAGTCATAGTCCATGTGGTATGTAAATGACTTGAGACATACCTCCCTAGACTATATGAAGAGAGACATCATGGAGCTCTCAGAATGTATATCCCAGGCTGGTATGAGCCTAGCACTGAACAGCACTTTACTTTCTCTACGGATGATGCCAGAATACAAACAAAAGATAACTAACACTAGTAATTGGCTTAGTTTCTGGTGTCATTCTAAGGGGGTTCAGTATGTATCATTATGAAAGGAGATGGTCAACAGACCACAATTTGCTTTGCCAAGGATGGTCTACACCTCTCCCTTCTAGGCTTTTGAATATTAGCTAAAACATTGTCATCCCAGCAGTGCCTTTTTTATGCCAAACTGAAAGTACTTACAACATGGCAAATCAAAACCAGGAAAATCTAAAGGTGTTAATGCTCAGTGCTTGGAGTCTATACAAAAAAAGCTCCACTCCCTACAAGCTCTCCTCTTCCTAAAGAATGCTGACATCTGTGCAGCCACTGCAACATGGTTTAAACCTACGGAGAGCACATCTGCAGTGCAAGGCTGTGATGCCTTCCACACATTTAGACCAGCTACTGCACAGACAGGGACTAAATGTGGAGGTCTCTTGATTTACATCCAGAATAAATATACAGTAAACTCAGTTAACCAGCATCCATGGGGATTGGAAGATGCCAGATAACTGTAATTTCTGGTTGTTTGAGAGTTACTATTTAAAATAGGCCTGACTAATACTGTACCTTATACTATTTGTTTGGTTTGACTTGTTCTCAGGTTAGGGAGAGAGAGAATTTATTCCTATCTTCTTTTTTAAAAGTCTAAAACTAAAAATGTAAGGTATGTCTCTGCAGGGGGTAGGAAACAGAAAGTGCAACACATAAAAACTGTACTGTATTTCTTCAGTTTTTTTGCCAGTTGCTTGAGAGTGCTGGTTGCTTGAGTCTCAGTTAACTAAGAGTTTACTCTACCTCAATGCTGGTTAAACAGGACAATGGACTTGAGCTTCTACATGTTGAAATCAATCAATGCTCACCATTCAACCTAATACCATATTTGTGGATGATTTTAATTACCTCATTATTAACTGGGAATCATATACAAAACATATAGGCACAGAGATTCCTGGATTTTGTAAACACAAACTCCCTGGACCAGATTGTCAGTACACCAAACAAGGGCTCTACCATACTGGATCTAGTCCTCACTAATATTGGAGAGTCTTGCACACCTCCTAGTGTAATGTCTTCTCTGGTAGCCCAGACCACAAAATGATCTCCTTTGATAAAAAATAAAAAAATAAATAAAACCTGGAACTCCTTTTAACCCTGGAATATTCAGGAACTACTCTAAGGCTAACTTCCTACTATTAAGTGATAACTTGACAAAATTTCAAGCCCCCATAAACCCTGAGAACACTGCTGCCTATGATGAACTGTTCACAGAAATGCTATACAAGCATGTTAATAGCTGCATAGAGCCAGCTGCACACAGCAGGAAGAAGTACAGAACTAATTTAAAAAGCAAACCACCCTGGTAAAATCAAAACATTAATAGGCTGTATTACAGAAGGAAGAATATCATGACAAAAAATTAGGGCATGCAGCACCCAGCAGGATAAACGCACTCTCTTCAAACTAAACAAGCAAGTCAGAGTGCAAACATAGTCTACCAAAGACACATTTGAGGTGAATTTGGCCATCCAGGCCAAGGACAATCACAAGGCATTCTTTAGCTATGTCCACAACCTCAAAGGCAATATACAGTTGTGTGCAGATCTCATTGTTAATGAAGCCACTTATACTGAGCCAGAAGATATAGCAAACCTACTGGCCAACAAATGTAGCTCTAACTTTACCCATCTCTCCCCCTCAACCTTATCTCAGGAAATGCCATCAAATAACTCCCCCTGTTATCCCTAGGGAACAGTTCCTTAATGCCCTCTCTAAGGCCAAGAAAATTGCATCATTAGGCCCAGACATTATCCCAGGATCTCTTCTAAATAGCATGAAACACAACCTATCAGGCCCTCTAGAAATGCTACTTAATTGTAACCTTCAAATAAGCTTTGTGTCTCATAAATGGAGAACAGTAACAGTCATCCCTCAGCACAAATGTGGACAATCTACAAACACTGGAAACTACAGACTCATAATATTATTATTATTATTATTATTATTATTATTATTATTATTATTATTAATAATAATATTATTATTTATTTTACATTAATAAGGTTTGTAATTAGGTGTGTTTGTATTTGTTTTTATTTTTTATTATTGTTATTATTATTAATAATATTATTATTTATTTTTACATTAAGAAGTGTTGGTCTTTTGTTTTGTGAGGAGGTGGACTGGACTCCTGCCCTTCTGAGCTGGGATTTCTGGGTAAAGTAGTGCCTGAATGAATATTTGAACTGTATCTTACTGAAATTGGTACACCTTGTTTTGTGTTAGCATGACTAGATCCAGGCCTGCTGAATCTAGCGCTTTGTTTATATACTTGTTGTTTGTTGTTTTGTTATGGATATTGGCAAAGGCTCTTTTACCCCCCATAGTGCCTTTTTTTAAGGCTCAAAAAACAAAAACCCACCTCCATAGGTATCACAAGGAAGAGAAACTAAGAGAATGCTACTCAGCATGGAGAACATCGATATTGTGCAGTAACAGAAAACCTGTTTCAGGCCTCCAGAGCACCCAGCACTACCAGGTTATATACCATGCTTTTTTTAGCCCCCAAAACAAAAACCAAACCACAAATACAGCAACAGTGGTCCCTCTCCATAAAGGTGGGTCACCAATGGATCCTGGAAAACTATGCCCATAATAAGCCTGGCTAGCTTGGTCTGCAAAGCTATGGAAGGGGATCTCATGGATAAAGATATTCAGAACCCACATGGTTTAGAATTGTTGGAATGTCCAGACTCAAACCAGTTACAAGTGGTGTCCCACAAGGCTCAGTCCTGGGACTCCAGCCGACACAAGCATCCTCCAAAAGGCCTCATAAACAGACAACTGGTGTGCCAGAGCCATGGCCTTCAAGCTAAATGCCAAAAGTGTATAGTCATCCCCTGGCAAAAAAAAGTGCCCACAAATTACCACATAGGTGGTAACCATAAAAATACAAGAGAAGTAAAGAGGGGGACCTGGACCTTGCAAGTTGAGTTGTCTCTCTCATTTGACAACCACATGGCCAAAGTGGTTAGAAAACATTTTTATATACATATAGCCTAATCATCAAGGATTCATCTAGATCAGGGTCAGGGGAGGTCATCGTGCCTCTTTCATCATCCCTCATCAGGCCCATTGTGTACAAATGTACCTTAAAGAAAACCCAGCTCTACTCAGTAGGGCATACGCCTGTTGTTCAGAGATCTGTGTGCTCGATATATAAAGCCATGTCCAACGGAATTAATGGACATTGCACCTCACCTCAGAAAAAATCCATCCCATCGAAAGCCGGCGCTTGAACTCTGGACTGAAAGCAATAGGACATGCTGACATGCTGGAGGGACAGATTCATAACCAGAGCTCTCCCTCCTCTCCCATAAATCCCAGTCCAGGTTAGGCAGAGTCCTCTTATTGACTCTCTTCTCTTGGAGTGGATAGCCTAGTATGAACCTATGAACCTATGAACCTATAAGCTATGGAGAGCATTATCATGGAAATGATTAATAATGACATAGGAAACCTACAGAACAGGACCAAACCCAATTTGCTTTCATCAAGGACATGTCATGCCTACCTAACCTGGTGGACTTCTTTGAGAAGATTAGCAAAGCAATGCATGAGAGTAAAATGATTCACACTACCTACCTTGACCTGGCCAAGCCATCTGACATAATACTCCACTCAGGCATTGTTACAAAACTCAAGAGTTTAGGTACAAACTCTTATGTCACCCAGTGGATAGCCAGCTTGCTCACAGGCAGGACCCAGGAAGTTAAAATTGGGGAATCCACCTCTGCAATGAGACTAGTTACAAATGGAGTTCCCCTGGGGCCACTTATTTTTGGCATTTAGGTCTTTGAAGTCAAGGCCAATGTCAATGGGGTCTGGCTGACTAAATCAGCAGATGATTGCAAATTAGGAGCTATCATTGTATCTCCCACCAGCACAAATGTTCTCCAGGAATGGCTAGCACAAACAAATAACTGGTGTCAGTGTCAGAGCCATGAACTAAAACTAAATGCCAAGAAACTCATAATAGTATCTTTTGAGAAGTCATCCACCCTTAGTAACTATCATATTGATAACACACCCCTAAGAGTTGACCCAATAGTCAGGGACTTGGGGACACAAACAGACAGTAAACTATCCTTTGAATATCACATGTCCACAGTAGTGAGGAATTCATTCTATGTTGTGCAACTTATTAACAAAGGCATGGTATCTAAGTCCAAGGAAGTTTTTGTTCCACTGCATTCAGCATTCATCAGACCTATCAGTGAGGACAATGTCCCTTTGTTATGTACCTAACCAGGCATATCGAACAACTGGAATGTCCACAGCAGTTCCACACTAAAAGAATACAGGGGGTAAGTAACATTTCCTTTGCAGTCCACCTCAAAGCCCTATCCCTGTATTCTGTCTCTTACAGACTGTCAAGGAGAGGCATACAAGGCATTGTCAGACCCCCCCCCCGATGGACCTCCTGCATATCCACAAAACAAACAGCACCACAATTACCCATTCTAAAGACTCAAACCTTGCCTGTGATATACTGTACATAGGACCTGCTGGCGAGACAAGCATGTATCCCAGAAACTACCCCTTCTCTGGAACAGGCTCCCCATCCATGTGAAGAGGTTCCTCCCTAACCCAATTAAAGTGTAACCTGGACAATTGGATAGGGAACAGGAAATTTATCCCTGGTTTGCCACCTATGTATCTAATGGATGCAGGCAATCTGTAAAGGTTTCATCTCCCAGGCTCCTTCTTGCAAATGTTTCATCTCCCAAGCCCCTGCTTATACGTATCAAAGGTACCAGAACTTGTCAGAGATTTCAAATGCATGGCTTTACTTAGAAAGGCCTTTGCGGTTGTTAGCCTAGTAAACACCTATGAACCTATAATGCAAACAGGAATTGTGATATGAAGTGGGGGAAAACATGGTTCTGGCATATTTAGATAGAAACCCAGGGAAGCAAAATAGATTTCAGTAAGTAAGTGAGTGTAAAAGGGGGCATAAGGAGTCTAAAGTATGAATAGGTACTTGTTCATATTTCAGGATGTAGTTTATCCTGGTGGTTATATCAAGAACAGAGCCAGAGTTTGGCTAGGAAGTCCTTAAGAATGGTTTTGAAGGATGGGAGGGAGGATATTGACCTGATGGATACAGGTAAGGAGTTCTAGGCCTTAGCAACATACTGCTACTATAAGTACAGACAATGCCCAGCAAATGTGATAGGTTTATGGGCAAAGAGGAGTTTTTGGTCATTGAATCACAATGACGAAGTGAGAACATAGTTGTATAGAATGTTATTTATTGCTGTCAAGCAGATGGATGCTGGATAATTTTGTAGGTGGTAAGAAGTTGTATATATATATTAGTTGATGGGGTAGTTCTAACCAGTTTAGGCTTTTTGCTGCTATACAGTGGTGGGTTCTGAAAGGTCATTGTTCAAGTTTTGCTTTTTGTGATGCCTAGAGGATAGTGAGGATGGTAGTGCATAAAGTAATGAAGGGAGGAGGTAAGTAGTATCAAATGCAGTTTTAGCTGAGTTTTTGAGAAAGTCTTGGCATCTGTAAAGCACCCCTAGTTTTGGTGATTTTTATGCAGTTTTGTGTAAGCAGGTTGAATTTAAGATTATCATCCTCTATCATCTCTAACAATTTGCTATGAGAATTGACTTCAGTTTATTAAGAGAAAGGATTTTACATTTTTTCATGAAAGAAGGATTTGTTTTTTTTTTAGTTGAGTTGACCATGTAAGTTGCAAAGCCATGTTTCAGTGGCTGTTACAGCTTTCTGTGTAATTTTTTGGAGATGTGCCAGGTTGTCTGATGTATAAATGAGAGTGGGGTCATCTGTGTATTGTATTAGGGATGCCTGTTATGTGGATGTTTGGAGAGTGTTAGAGAGAATGTTAAAGAGGAGGGGACCGAGGATAGACCCTTGTGGTACAGTGGTGACTTGGAGGTATGGAGAGAGGGTGGAGTGCCATTTTACTGACCGATACCTATTGGGTAAGTAGCTTTTAAAACACAGAAGGATGGGCTAAGAAACACCTAGTGAGGACATCTGAAGTAGAATTTTGTTCTGACAAACTGTGTCAAAGGCTTTCAACAAGTCTAGAAATAAGGAGGAGACTAGTTTGTCATTATCTCTGGTTTTATTGATAACATTTATAAAGATTAGAAGTACAGTGTTACTACCATGGGAGGGATGTAAGCTGTGTTGCGTGAGTGATAGGAGTTCGTTCTGCAGAAAATTGTTTAACAATTGTTTTTGAATACATTTTTCAAGTATTTTGAAGGGATAAGGTTGTTGTAGATCTAAAGTTAGTGATGTCTGTTGTGTGATTTTTTTTCCAGAAAGATGGAATGTGGGATTCCTAAACTGACCTATTAAGGATATAAGGATTGAGACAGGATAGGCAATACTATTGGCTACTATTTTAAGGTACTTGCTTGGAAGTTCATCAGCTGAAGTAGACCATGGTGTGAATTTGTTTAAGAGTAGTTTTATATGTGACGTGGCACAGGTTTTAGGTGAAAGTGGAATGATGATACACGGCTGTTGGGCAGGGTTGAGATTTGATGTTGAGAAATCCTTGGTTAGGGATTCTGAATTTTATTGCAGTTTTGAATTGTGAGTTATTGGGGTGGGGTTAGTGTTGAATTTTTGATCGGGATGTAAGATTACTTTAATGGCCGACAGAATTTTTTAGGTTGCGTTTACTGTTGTTCTGAAAGTTGTTATAGAATAACAATAGTAGTTTTTTGTCTTCATTTATTTGTATTTTAGTATGGTTGTGGAGCATTCTGAAGATTTTGAGATATTGTGGTGTTTTATATTTTTGCCCTTCTTTCCATGCTTTTTCTCTATCCAGCTTTAGCATACTACTCTTTTTGGATAGCCAACTTGCATTATTTATTGTAGTGTCTTCCCTCTAGGGGGTGCAAGACTTTTTAGGATATTCAGGAAAGTTGTACTGAGTTCATTTACAGCATCATCTAAGGGGGTGGGGTGTTTTAGAATGTTCCGGTTAATGGAAGATAGGGTAGTAATGAGTATTTCTGGGTTAACTTTGTACAGGCTGCATGTTGTTTTATAAACATGCTGTTTAAGTGGATGCATGAAATGTCTGGCTGTAAAGATTGGGAGATGGTCACTGAGAGATTTGACATTGTACCTGTGGTGGTGAATTTGCTAGGGTCTGATACTAGGATCCAGTCTAATCAGGAATTTGATGTCTTGTTGTTGTGAAACTGTATAAGTTAATGCTAGATAAAGGAGAGTTAGAGGTTATGTCCAACCAATTGATATTGAAATCACCTACTAATATTTTTTCTTGTGGAATTGTTATGGGTATGCAATGTAGAATATCTTCCAGTGTAGCTGTATTGCCATCAGCAGGGATGTAAAGAACTATAATACGCATTAGTTTATAGTTGTTTATTTTCAGAAAAGTAATCAGCACCTCTGCTGAACTGAATTTTAGTACTGGTTTGCTGTTGGGAAAATGTAGTAGTTGGGAAATATTAAAGCAATGCTACCACCTTTTCTATTTATGTGGCCATTATGGGGGTGTCATTTCGGAGTTGTTTATGCTTTATGGGTTTAAGCCAATTTTCAGTTATAGTGGGGATAGCAAGCTTGTCTTGGATAATCCAGGTATGTAGTTCAGTACTTTTGTTTCTTATGCTTCTAATATTTATGGTAGCAAAAGTTAGATTATCGGGTTGGGGGGTTGACTGTTGTGGGGTTAGAGTAGTGTGTGGAAGCGAATTGTCTTGATGTTGGTTGTGATAAGGGGGTCAGGATTAGGGTGAGTGTCTTCTCCTAGGAAAATTTTAGTATATTGGGGTATTATTTATTTATATTTTTGGAGATATTTTTCCACTTAATTTTATTTTGATTTGACTTCAAATGGAGTTAATCAGTCTATATTTGGGGTAAATGTGAAGGGTGTCACTAAACTGATTTGGTGCATGCAACAGGATAGTATACAAGCAAAAAAGACAATTACTCTACAACATATAGACTTAAAAATGTTCCAAATATTTGTGTTAATACTTTTTAAGACAGAAATGCAAATTGTTCATAGCAAAAGTCTGGTCATACTGTGAGTGAAAAATAGGATACCTATCAGAGATAAGTAGGAGATATTGAACAAAGGTTCAGCTGTACAATTGCTTGTACAGCAGCAACAACATTAATTGAATAAATGAGAGGGATAGTAAAAATCAAGTTTCAAACAACATGACAGATTTTATACACACATACACACACACACACACACACACACACACACACACACACACACACACACACACACACACACACACACACACACACACACACACACACACACACAGAAACACAAATTCATTCTGGCTTTTAATTATCTGTTCATTTGGTTTTATTGTTTAGTTAATTCTGACTTTACTGACTGCTGTTTTTTGTGTCTGAGATTGTATGCATTTTTTTTTTTTGCTTTGAGTGGATGGGTAACCACAAATTTGTCCCAGGGGTTCCAACTGTGTCCCTCATTGACAGGGGTAACAGGTGCTGACTGAAGTTTCATTTTGGGAATAAACTCTTGGCTAGGCTTGTAAGGGCCTCAGGGCCATTAGCCTAGTAACCTCCTATGATCCTATGATCCTATAAGTCTGAAAGTTAGTACAGAGGATTAAGCCATTGACATGCTGCTCTCTGCAGTCAAGGGTGTAGGTTTTGGTTCCTTCCACCTCCATTTGATGAGAGATGGAGAGGGAGATAGGGCAATAGATATATAGATAGCTAGATAGACAGGGATATATATGGATAGACAGATTAGTTAGATAGATGGACAGGCCGATAATTGACAGATGGACAGGCAGACCGATATATTGATTCATTTCAGTGACTTCACTGCAGCTTGACTTTTTGGGAGCACACAAACACAAGCTCAATCCTGACATAAGGTAATGGAAGCTTTTCTTTTTTTTTTTTCTTTTTTTCTTATTTGGTTTTAAAACAATAGATAAACAAATCAATTATGAAACAAACACCTAACTGTTTACATAGGTCCACAATTTTCTTTGTGTGCTCTGCTTCCAACACTATCTTGAAATGGTTCTTGTCATGTCTATTGGCAAACTGAAAATGATTTCTATGAAAATAAGCCAATAAAAACTAACTGGGTTTTATAGTTAAATGTTCAATATGACTGAACTGTATAAAGCATGATGTTGTGCAAGTTCATATCAGGATGTTAGTTAGTTATGGCAATGGAAGTATTTTTTTCCTGTTATTAAAATACGTCTGCATTTTGCCTTTTCATTAGCTAATCTGACACATCCTTGACATAGGAGATTTCTTTGTACTTTTTCAGCAGTCTCACTTTACTGCTTCAGTATATAGTGTGGAAGATAAAATAAGTTGTTTTTGTTGTTGTTGTCATACATATGTGGAAAGCTCTAGGAAGTGACAAGTCAGAATGCTAGTAGGTTACCATGTAAGTTTTAACTAGCTTTAATGCACAGTAAAGCCAGACACTATCTTATTCTGTTACTGTCAGTATGCAAGACAATTTGTGCACATGCCAAAACTGTGGATGCTCCTGATAGCACTAAAGAACACAAACACACACACACACACACACACACACACACACACACACACACACACACACACACTTGTAAATGACCAGTGGGTGTGTTTATTCAGTGAAGTGTGGTTTAAAGCTCTCACGGTCCTGTAGCTACAGTACAGTTGTTAATCACAAAGATGTGTAGCTCAGTTTATAAGTTCTTATAGTACAAGTGCATTTAAGAGATGAGAGAATACAGACTCCAACCATTTAAATGCTCAAGTGCTTCCAGAAATAAATGTTACAGGAATTATTAACTGGTTGGCTTTCGTTTTTGTTTATTAACATGACTGTGTCTCTTTTATAATTGAAAACTATTCTGTTCTGTATAAACATGTATTAAACTGCTGTGAAAGAGCAATGGAAAGTATGGGAATAGGAAAGTATTGCTGTTACTGGCAGCGGTACTTGGCTGCAGCTTTCAGCATCACACCTGATGAATGCTTACAGACTGAGTGGCTAGCTTCAGAGAACATGGCTAGGAGCTAATCCAAAACAAGCTGGTGGCTGACCAGATCAAAGCTTTTAGTAAGGTCAGTATAAATAAGATCCAGCTGCCAACCTCCATCAGATGCTATGTAGATGAGGTTTACATAGTCTTTCTGTACAATGGTAGCCCTGTGTGCAGTATAAATCTTGTGATCACTGAAAACGGAGTTTACCTAAATAGCCAGAACATATGCCATATTTTGCTCTCTCACGTGCTTTAGATACTGAAGAGGGTGGAAATAGGTCAGCAGTCTGTAAATGTGTTATGGCTATTTTAGTAGGTACCAAAGGGATGGGATTTGATAAATATTGATTTAGTTTGGCACTTGATGGTTAGTGAAACAGTTCTCACAGTAAGACTGCAATGATTATTTTGTTAGTTATGACTGACCTCCAGTTTTGACTGAGGTGAGTGTAGTGTATTTAGGACAGTTATATATCTACCAGAAGAACAATGATTGTGTGTTCCTGTATAAACAATGCAAGAAAAATATTATGCAGAGTCAGAGCTGTTCAGAACATCCTCTACAGCTATCATCCTACCATTTCATGGAACAGGCTCCCACTAAAACAATCTAAACAATTCAAAGTATCAGCCAAAGAACACCTAAACACTCTCCGGACTTGCCAATGTACTGACCCTCCATAAACTTCACTTTAACCCCTAAACAGTCCACTATCTGCTCACTACCTTTTATCCATCTCCTACTTTCTGTATTTGTTTAACACTCTCTACCCCTCCTAACGAGTCTAATACCTGGCACTTTAATCCACAAACTAGCCAATATTTAGTCCAATATTCATTCTATGTCTCATTTATTTCCTCTATGTCTACACCTCATAGTAACATATGTTATAATGAATTGATTGCTTTTCTCTACTGTATAAATATGTCTTTATTTTCATTACTACCCTTTAAACCTTGATTTGTAAATATTTTTTGTAATTTTAATGTAAATTGCTTCTGCTAATTTTACTGTACAATGTACTGGAACTTTTCTCCCCGGGCCTCTGCTGAACAAGGACTATTCAGCTCAGTCGGACTAACATGGTCAACAAATTTAAAATAAATAAAAATAAATAAACATTTCCTACAAGAATCCTACTCTGATTAGAGGAGAGTGATTCCCCACTCCAAATCTGGAGATCAATATGACATATTATGTGGAGGTGATTTACATCACCTTTTGTTTACTTCTTTGACTTTCTGCTAGGAAGTTGCTTCCCATTACAACACAGATTACTTACGTTCTGACTACAGTAGCTGGTATAACTATCCCAAATATACTGGAACAAGATGCCTTAGCACATATGTTCTCAGATTATGTATCACAGCAAGCTTCCCTCAGATGCACAAAAGTCACTGAGACTCCGTAGATACCATAAAAAATACTGTGGGCCTCTTCATACCGAAACGCTTTCAGTACAGAAGTACACTGATCCCCAGTACAGAGTATACACTTACACTCATACTTAATTAAGATGTCACTTAGTACTTTTTTTTGAATGATTTCTAACAAATATACATATTCATTCAGTATTGTTCTTGGGCATTTTAATTTTTCTCATATAAAATTAATATCATATATTTAATATTCTAAATATACAGCATTTTCAAACTTATCCGTGGTGGTGGTGTTGCGTTAGCATTGTCGCCTCACAGTAAGACGCTGTCTGGTTCGATTCTCAGCTAGAGAGTTTTATGCATGGAGACATGCATGAATGGGCATACCTTCACTGAAGGCTGTGCATCAGGGCAGGCAACTCGGCATGTAAAAATCAACTGCCAATCATTAGCGGACCGGAGTTCTGCTGTGGCGACCCCAAACTGGGAAAAGCCGAAAGACACATGCATACAGCATTTTCAAACTTGATTGGTTCTCCGCAAAAATAAACATGGCTTTCATTTAAGAACCTGTACCCTAAACATACTGTATATTTTATTTATTTATTTATTTATTTATTTCACATTTGTTGACGGGGATAGTCTGACTGGGACAAAGCCCTTTTTCAGAGGAAAATATAACTGAGAGATGCATGTTACAATAAATGTATAATACAATAAGAATACAATATAAGATAACAATAAAGAAAGGAAGACTTAAATACAATACAGTTAGGCAGATAAACATAATGATGGCACAGACATAGAAAAGTAGATAGTAGGACTAAGAATATTGATCAAGTTACTAATTGTAGACTACAGGAGGAGTAGATATTAGTAGTAAGTTAAGAGATAGTACAGTGGAAGTCAGGAACAGAGAAGAGAGTCAGGTGGTTATTAGATTGAAGAAGCGGGTTAATTGGAGAAAGAAAACAAAGAGTAAAAGGAGGTAATTAGAGTTGGGAAGGAGAGAGGAATAAAGAAGAGTAGAGATGGAGAGAGGACTGGATTCAGGTGGGGTAGTTACAGTGACATATCCAGGTGTGATTTAGGTATTCTTTGAGAGATCTCTTGAATCTGTAGACCTGAGGTATACTTCTCAGGGTCATAGGAAGCTTGTTCCATTGAATGACTGGTGAGTAGCTATAAAGGTTCTGTCCGACAGATTTTTTTAGGTTTATGAATCTGTAACAGAAATTTATCAGAGCTCCTTAGTGGTTGGGGAGGGATATAAAGTGAGACTAGTGAGAAAATGCTAGGGCATAAAGAAGGTTTATTGATGATGGAGTGGATGATGAGTATTTGAGTAACTTTGAGTTGGTTATGAAACTCCAGTCAATTGAGTGACCTGAGGGCATGACAGTGATGAGATCTGGATGGCAGATTAGCAGCAAATCTAGCTACTTTATTATAGGCTGTTCCAGATTTAGTGAGAAGACAAGGCTGAAGGTTTGTAAAGATTTGTGAGCTGTAGAAAAGGTTGGGAAGAAGGTAAGCATTAGCTAGTAAGATTCTGTAGTCTGGGGTTAGGAACCTTTTGTTTCTATATAGGAGGCCAAGCTTTTGGTGGGCCTTCTTAAAACAGAGATGTATGTGAAGGTCAAATTTCAGTTGGTCATCTATAATTAATCCAAGGAGCTTAGTATGGTTTTCAGGGGTGATATTAGTGTTAGTAAGTGAAAAGATGTTAAAATAGGATTTGATGTGGTAGAGGGGTTTTGGAAAGAAGAGTAGGTGTTTTGTCTTTTTGGGGTTGAGTAATAGTTGGTTATTAGTAAGCCAAGTTTCTGTGTGTTTGAATGATGTTTATGTAAGGGTGAGTAGTTCTGTTGGATTGTCGGTTAGGGATATAATAATAGTATCATCAACAGCATACTGTATGAGGGAAGACTGGGGACAGGGTCAGTGTAGCTCATTGGTGAAGATGTTAAAAAGGAGAAGTCCAAGAATAGAGCCTTGTGGGATGCCAGTTTTGATGGAGAGAAAAGGGGAAAGAGCAGATAGCCATTTGACAGATTGCTGCCTATCAGAAAGGTAGCTGTTAAACTACGATAAAGTTGCTGAGGAAAAGTTGAGTTGGGATAATTTTGAGAAGAGGATAGGGTTGGAGACAGTATCAAAGGCTTTTCACAGACCTAAGAAAAGACAAGGCACAAGTTTATTATTATCTCTGGCAAGGGAAATGGTATTGGTAAAGGAAATTAGAGCAGTAGACGTGCTGTGGTGTGAGTGGAAGCCATGTTGGGTAGGGGTGATAAGGTTCCCTTGAGTGACGTGGGCCATGAGTTGTTTGTGGATGCAGTGTTCGAGCATTTTTGAGAGAGGAGAAAGTATGGTAATTGGTTGAAAGTTAGAAAGGTCTGTGGAATGTCCACCTTTGTGGATGGGTATAGTAAAGAATTTTTTCCAAAGAGTAGGAACAGTTGATTCAGTGATAGAGTGGTTAATGAGGATGGAAACGGGGTATGCTACTGATGAGGCAGCAACTTTTAGGAAGAAAAATACCAGATTGTTAGCTGATGGGGAGCATGTTTTAAAATTTGAGAAGGAGTTTTTTTAATGTAGCTTGTGGGAATGGCCTTAGTAAGGAGGGGGCATTTTGTTGTTGGATAGATGTGAGTGGTGATTGATTGGCTAGGTTAGAAGACTGCATACGTTTGTTAACTGTATCAATGAAGTAGGAATTGAAAATGGATGCAGTTTCAAGGTGTGTATTGTCAGGGCAAGGACTAGGTGTAGAGGGATTGCCTGGATAGAGTATTTGCTTGATAGCGTTCCAAAACTTTTTAGGGTTTCTAGATTGTGCAGTCAGAGGATGGTGGTAGCAATTTCTTTTATCATTATTAATGTGTTTTTACTGAGATTATGGAGTTCCCTATATCTTTGGAAATTTGAAGGAGGTTTTGTCTTGGACCAAAGTTTCCAGGCAGAGTCTCTTTTGTATAAGAGACCGAGTAGAGTTGGTTAGCCAGGGGAAGTTGTAGGATTTGACTTTAATAGTTCTACGAGGGGCAAGGGAGTTGAGTGTGTCAAGGAAAATGGAGTTAAAGTGTTAGACTGCTTCATCAAGAGGTAAGGTAAAGAGGATGGACCAGTCTTTAGCTAAGACAGCATTATTGAATATCTCAGGGTTAAAGGTGGATAGTTCCTGACATACTTTAAAATTGTGGGGTCTAGAAATGTGGGAGGAGAGTAAGAGGATTTGTATTGGCAATGGTCACTGATGGAGTCAGGTAGTGTTTCTGGGTTGTGATACAGGTAAATTAAAATTTGCTCTAATAGGGGTGTATTATCACCTGGTGGTATATAGATGGCGACTATTGTTATTGTTTTGTGGTTGCTGGGTTTAAGGTTGGCAATCAGAAGGTCAGAAGGGTAAAATGAGGGAGGAGGTTTAGGAAAGGGTTAAGGGTAATGGGGTCAGAGTACAGAACAGCAACTCCATCTCCTTCTTTATGTGTTCTGTCAAGACATAGGATGTTGTATTCTGGGGAAGAAGTTTATTATCAGCGTTGTGTGGTTTAAGCCAAGTCTCAGAAAGAGTAACTATGTTAGGGGAGTATTGGGCTATCCATGAATGAAATTCTGTTATCTTGTTAAGTATACTGTGAATGTTGATAGAGTAGAAGGAGAGATGTTTTGGAATCAGGTTAGGAGTATACAGAGGGATTTGTGTTGCAGTGGAAGGAGCAGGTTGGTTATTTAGTGGACCAGGATTAGGATGAACATCTCCAGAGAATTGGAGGGTGTTGATAGGGTGGAAGAGAAATTATATAAAGGAGTAGAGAGATATATATTTTTGTTTTGTTCTGTAAAGTGAATAGATTTTGGGGGGCAGTTTAATTTTGGGGAGATTATATTCAATACTGGAGAAAAGTGAGAGAGACATAGAAGATCAGTAGTGGGTGTCGAAGTGTGAGTGGATGTTGGAGAACAGGAATGTTGGATTAGTTGAGTGTGGCTAGGTTACAGTAGAGTAGAAATACAGTGGATATGATGGGGGGATGAAAAGAGGATGGGAGAAGAGTAGTGGGCATTCTGGTGGTATAAGATTGTGTAAGTGAAAAGAGAAAAGAGCAAGTGTGAATGAAAGAAAGGCGTCTAAGTAGTAATAAGGGGGTGGAGATAGGGAGTGCAGATGGGTGGAGTGTAAAAAGAGTTAAGAGAGGTGGGAGAGGTTAAGGTGGGTGGAGTGGGCTCTAATAGGTTAGGGTGTCAAGAGGTTGGTGGTTAGAGGGGGTGGGATTAAGGTGGTTAGCTATAAAGGTAATTGATCTGGGACTGGGTGGGAATGGGGGTAAGGTAGAGGAGTGGAATGAGCCCAAGCGAAGTGAGGGTGAATGGAGTGGGTTGATCTAGGAAGCAGCAAGAGAGAAGGAAAACAATGTGCAAATCAGAAAAGGATGGCTGAGAATGCAGTCGCTAGTGAACTGAAATGGAAAAGAGAAGGTAAGTAACAGAGCAGCCTAACTAGAAAGGGAGAGCAAGGTAAAAATATCTAAGGCAGTTAAAGGTTACCTGAAGAGCACAGGGCTGGGCTATTTCAGTAGATGGTATATGAACAGGTCAGTGGAAGTGAGGAGGCAGGCTGGAAGTGCTGAAATTTAGGGAGATCTGTTAAAAGTTTTTCAGAGGCATTGCCTTGTGTCATTGTTCATACTTACTTCATATGAAAGCAAAAACTGATCTTTTGGTAGGTTCATAGGGCCATAGATGGTTACAAGGCTAATGGCCCAAGAGCTCTTATGAGCCTAGCCATATTTATCCTGGGTTGCCCCAGTTGCTGGTGGTTAGGTGAGTGAAGTTCACCGAATTTCATAGGTTCATAGGTTCATAGGTAGGTACTAGGCTATCGGCCCTGGGGCCTATATAAGCTTAGCCGAAAAGGTTCCCTGTCTTTCTCCATCCAAGAAAATTATTTTCCTGTGCCCCCGTCAAGCAGTGCCCCAGAAGTGATCCCTGGGGTGAATTTTCTATTTCCCATCCAGTCATCAAGATGTTTCTTAAAGAGGGCCAATGAGGAGCTTCGTTTGACATAAATGGGTAGTTTGTCCCAGAGTATGGGAAGTCTCTGGCACAGGAATCTATCCCTCCAGCATGTTCTGTTTATTGTGGTAACAAGGTTTAGGTCCCTGGAGCATGTGGTTCAGAGAGATTGGGATTTCTTTAAGTGTAGCATGTCCAACAGCTCTGGGTTTGACATAGCTTTGTATGTTAGGCAGAGATCACCTCTGAGTAGGCGATATGTGACAGAGTAGAGCTGGAGTTTTTTGAGATGGAGTAGAGCTGGAGTAAGGATCTATGGTAGTTAATAATGACTTCCTTTGTCCAGGAGGGACATGGGAACCACCAGGAGAGAATTTGCAGTCACAGATCCATTGATCTAGGCTGTGTTTGAAAAGAGTCAGGGAGAGGCTCTGTTTCACTTGAATTGGAAGCTTGTTCCAAAGAAGTGGCAGCCTCTGGGAGATGTATCTATCTCTCCAGAATGACCTGTTCATGTCAGAGGCTAGGTTAAGATCCCTGGAGCGAGTGCCCCTCATGCAGTTTGATTTATGAATGTGTAGCATTTCTGACAGAGCCAGGTCAGAGACTGCCATGTAAGCCAGGCACAAGTCACCCCTTAGCAACCTGTAGGAGACAGAATACAGTGATAGGGCTTTCAATATTTCCACATGACTTGTTTTGTATACCCTGTAATTTCTTGGTGAGAAACTTATGTGGTCTCTCCAATTGTTGCAGGTGTCTGGTGAAGTACATGCAAAAGGCAGCATTATACTCAATTATTGGTATAATGAGGGCTGAGTATAATGGAATTTTAACATCCTATCTAGATGCAATGCCTTTACATATAAGACGTGCCACATAGAAGGATTTCCTTACTGCTGTGGATATGTGGTGATCAAAGTTCAGTTTGCTATCAACCTGAGTACCCAGATCACGTACCACTGGACCTGCACTTAGGGGGTGCTGTCTGACTTCAACTACCCCTCCATGAACTGGGAAAACTACTCGTACCAACACACTTGCCCAACATTTCCTGGAATTCATTAAATCCAATGCCCTGGACCAGCTCGTTCTTACCCCCACTAGAGGTAGCAACATCCTTGACCTGGTCATTACTAACATGGGCGACCATTGCTCTACACCAATAGTCAACTCCTCCCTGGTTAGATCCGACCACAAACGAATCGCCTTGGAAATCCACCCCCCCCCCCGCAAAGGTAACCACCATGAAAAACTTCTCCAAAGCTAACTTTGGGCTACTAAAAACAGAGGTGGCTAACTTCACTGCACCCATGCAAATGGAGATCAGTTGTATGACCAACGACTCATACACCAATGCACTGTACAAACACATACACAAATGCATGGATCTCACCATACCCAATAGAACCAAGCTGCACTCCTCCAAAAAAGGAAGCCAATCTGGTGGACTCCTGCCATAAACAAACTCTACAACAGAAGGAGGAAACTAATGCGGAATAAGGTGAAGTCCCAATACTGGAAAAACTCCCTTATCAGCCTCAACAAAAAGTTGAGATCCCTCATCAAATCCTCTAAAGCTAGCTATGAAAACAGAATTGCAGCAGATAGTAAAGGCAACCACAAGGCCTTCTATAATTATGTAAAGAATCTCCACGGTAATACCCAGATTTGCTCTGAGCTACTGCACAATGGTACCTCTTATACCGAACCAACAGATACTGCCAATATACTGGCCAACAGATTCAATGCAAACTTTACCCCTCTCACCCCCCTAAGGGACCAGTCACAATACCAGTAGATTGCCAGGCACCCAGTATTACTGCTGCACAGGTTAAAACAGCATTGTCCAAGGCCAAGAATACAGCTTCTGTGGGACCTAACAATATCCCTGCTTGTGTTCTACATGAACTACAGAGTGAACTGGCACCCCACCTGTGTGCCCTGTTCAGTCACAGCCTCACCTCATGCTTTGTCCCTACCAAATGGCGCACTGCTAGAGTCATCCCTCTCCACAAAGCAGGAGGGACTACAGACCCTGGGAACTATCTCCCCATTAGCCTGATGAGTCTGATGTGCAAAACTTTGGAACACATCATCATGGACCTAATAAACAAGGATATAGGGAATCTCCAAACTCTGGATCCCACACACTTTGGTTTTGTGAAGGGTAGATCATGCCTGCTCAACTTGGTCAACTTCTTTGAATCAGTCACCAGAGGTGTGGATGAAGGCAAGGTGGTTCATACAGCCTACCTTGATCTGGCCAAGGCCTTTGGTACCATTCCCCACTCTGGAATCATAGAAGAACTCACTAAGCTAGGCATCAACCCCTATATCACTAGGTGGGCTGCAAACTTGCTCACAGGTAGAACCCACAGTGTGAAAGTAGCTGACAACAAGTCAGACTGCTGACCAGTCACGAGTGGAGTCCCACAGGGTTCAGTTCTGGGTCCTCTCCTGTTTGGTATCTACTTCTCTGAAGTCCAGGCCAACACGAAGAGACTCTGGCTGACAAAGTTTGCAGACGATTGCAAGTTGGGAGCTATTATTAACTTCCCTAGTGATGTTGACATCCTACAGAAAGGCCTCACTGAAACCAGCGACTGGTGTCAGAACCATGGCCTTAAGCTCGTTGCCAACAAATATGTCATCATCCCCTTTGGGAAAAACCCAGTTCCCATGAATTACCACATCGATGGTCGTCCACTGAACACAGAAGGTGTTATAAGAGATCTGGGAACACAGGTTGACAGCAACCTCTCTTTTGACCACCACATTACCACTGTGGTCAGAAAGTCCTATGTGGCACATCTCATTACTAAGGGTTTTGCATCCAAGAAGAAAGACGTCATTGTCTCCCTCTACTCTTCCCTATTAGGCCAGTCATTGAGTACAATGCCCCATTTGGCATGTACCTCACTAAACACCTGCAACAACTGGAGAGGCCGCAAATGTACTTCACAAAGAGGATCCTAGGCCTTAAACAATTGTCCTGTATGGACATACTAAAAAAATCCAACTATTCTCTGTCTCATATCACCTACTTAGAGGTGATCTCTGCTTGACTTACAAAGCCATGTCTGACCCAGCTCTGTTAGAAATGCTACATCTAAAGAAATCCCAATCCTTCTGCATCACACACTCCAGGGACCTCAACCTCATTACCACAATCAACAGAACATGCTGGAGGGACAGGTTCATAACCTAGAGACTGCCCATGCTATGGAATAGACTTCCCATAAATGTCAAGCAGAGCACCTCACTGACCCTCTTCAAGAGAAATCTTAATGAGTGGATGGGAAATAGAAACTTCACCCCAGGGATCACTCCAGTGGCTTTACTTGACAAAGGCACTGGGAATTAAGGTCGGGTGGCACAATGCCAGGGTAATCCTATGGGCTAGGCTTGTAAAGGCTCCAAGGCCATTAGCCTAGTACACACCTATGAACCTATTAGTGACTCAATGATTGCTTCCAATTTGCAATAGTCAGTGAACTTGGTCAGCCACAGGCCATCCAAGTGTCCCTGGACTTTGAGAAATAAATTCTGCACAGAACCCTGTGGTATGCCACTGGTGACTGGTCTTTTGCTAGAGGTGAAATCACCCACTTTGAGAGTATGTGTCCTGTCAGTGAGCCAGTTGGCTATCCATCTGGTAATGTTGGGGTTAATTCCCAACTGGGAGAGTTTCTCTATAATACCTGAGTGGGGGAGTATGTCAGATTCTTTGGCTAGGTCTAGATAGGGGGCATTCTCTGTCTTTCCTTCATCCAGGCCTTGGTGGCTTTCTCTAAGAAGTCAACCATGTTTATCAGGCATGATCTAGCTTTAATGAATTTGAACTGGGTTGTGTCCAGATTTTGGAGATTACCTACGTCCTTGTTAATAAAGTCCATAATGATTCTTTCCATGGCCTTGCAGATGAGGCTAGTCAAGCTTATGGGCCTATAATTCCAGGGGGTCAGTTGATGGTCCCCCTTTGTGCAGAGAGATTACTGTCGCTGTCCTCCATTCTACTAGAACATAGCCAGTTCGCAGGCTGTGCTTAAACAGGGATCCAAGTGAGTCTGCTAGGTCATGTTGTAAGTTGTTTAAAAGACAGCCTGGAATGTTGTCTGGTCCCATTGATGCCATGTTTTTCACCTTGGAGAGTGCTGAGATGACCTTCTCTCTTGAAATAATAGGCTGAGGAATGATGGCAAGTATACTTTGGGGGATGACTGAAGAGGACAGGGGGTGAAGTTTGCTCCAAATCTGTCAGCTAGCAGGTTGGCTATTTCCTCCAGTTGAGTATGGGTGGTGCCATCCACAATCAGTTCAGTGCACAGCTGGGTATTTCCTTTTAGATTCTGGATGTAGTTAATAAATGCCTTGTAATTATCCTTAGCTAGGGAGTCTATTTTGGCTTTATAATTAGCTTTGGAGGACTTGACAAGATCTCTAATTTGGTTGTTTAAGCCAGAGAGGCATTTCTTCCTGTGCTCAGCCAGTTCCCTGTTGTTCTTGGACATTAGTTTATTTCTCTTGTTGTATAACCTGTTTATATTAGGGGTTCACCAGGGTGGCTTGTTTTTCTGCAAGACCTGGTTTTAATCCAGTCAGGTACTGCCGATTCTATACAACTGCTTAAGTGGTTATACAGGGCATTGATTTACACCTCTGCATAGGAGTCCATGTTATCTGTGTTTGAGGGGACTTTGAAACGTCTTAAACTGTTACTTAGAATGATGTAGTTTGTCTTTGAAGAATTTGTAAGCATTTTTGAACTTGATGGGATATCTGGTCTTATAATTACATTGAACAAGACTGATTTATGGTCTGATCTTACCAGGGAGGACATCCCACGGGGGGGCAATTCTCTCCCATGTTAATGAGTACTATGTCTAGGATATTTGAGTCTCTTGTGGGTGTTTTGAGGCAGTGTCTCAAGAACAAAATTTCCAACTTAAAAACTCCATCTAAAAACAACCTTAAGGTTATGCTGCTAAACAATTGTGATCTCAACATGAAACTCACTTACTGGAAGCTGTCCTCACCTTGGATGACACAGACATTTGTGTAGTCACGGAGACGTGGTTCAAGGCTATGGAAAGTACCCCAGCCATATCAGGTTACACCTCCTTCCACACATTCAGATCTCAAACTGAAGGTGTGAAAACTAAAGGAGGTGGTGTATCAATTTTCATTAAAGATAAATACACCTGCAGATTAGTTAAACAGCATGACTCTCTTGGAGACACTTCAGGTGCAATTAACTGTTGGAAGGACATATATTCAAGTCATTTCCTGCTACAGGATCTCCTCCATGAATCTGGACACCCACTCTGCCTATTAGGATCTACTTGAATCTATTAAGATACATCCAAACACCATGGTTTTGGGTGACTTTAACTACCCATCCATTGACTGGGTAAATTACTCATGCTCAAATTCATTTGGTCAAAGGTTCCTCAACTTTGTTAACTCCAATGTCCAGGACCAGCTGGTTGACACTCCCACAAGGGTTGCCAATGTCCTGGATCTGGTGCTCACCAATATGGGGGACCACTGTAGCACTCCCATCGTGAGTGTCATCCGTGTTGAGATCTGACCACAAATCGGTCTCATTTGAAGTAACTATCACACCTAACCCCACCCCTGCAGCAACTAAACTAAAAATCTTCTCCAAAGCAAATGATAACCTCTTACAGGATGGTATAAATAGCTTCACTGGACCGCCCCCCTCAGATGAAACTGTCAGCTAAGCTGAGCTCTACACCAAACCTTTATACAAACACCTGTATAACTGCATTGACTCATCCATACCTGATAGGTCCAAAACTCTCTCCTCAAGAAAGTGCAAACCTACCTGATGGACAACTGCCATTAACAGGTTTTACAACAAGAGGAAGAAATTGCTGTCTAAGAGTAAGAGGGAGCAAGCCCTCCTAAACAGGAAACACTCCCTTCTCAGCTTAAACAAGCAAATAAGACTTCTTGTGAAGGCCTCCAAAGCAAACTATGAGTCCAAACTAGCTTTCTCAACAAAGGACAACCACAAGGCATTCTATAGTTACATCTGTAACATAAAAGGAAAGGTCCAGATTTGTGCAGAACTGGTAGTTAATTATACCACATACACTGACCCTGTGGACATAGCTAACCTGTTGGCTGACAGGTTCTGTGAAAACTTCAGTCCCCTGTCCTCACCACACATACCCCATGATATCGCTTTCACCGGTCCCCTACCTTGTATCTCTAAAGAGCAGGTAGTAAAAGCCCTCTCTAAGGCCAAAAGCACAGCATCTATGGGACCTGATAACATCCCAGGCTGCATCCTACATGGGTTCCAACATGAATTAGCAAACACATTGGCTACTCTTTTCAATCACAGTCTAGGCACCGGCTTCATACCAGCTGGATGGAAAACAGCCACCGTTATTCACTTGCGCAAAGGTGTTGCTTCCATTGACCCCAGGAACCTATTAGCCTGACTAGCCTTATCTGCAAGGCCATGGAATGAATCATCATGGACCTTATCAACAAAGATATAGGTGATCTCTAAACACTTGCTCCTACTCAGTTTGGATTTGTCAAAGGGAGATCATGCCTGTTAAACCTGGTGGACTTCTTTGAGGCAGTCACCAAGACACTGGATGAGGGGATATCTGTACATACAGCCTCCATGGACTTAGCCAAGGCATTTGGCACTATTTTCCACTCAGACATCATCCTACAAGAGGATGTTACACAAACAATTGGTGCCAGTCATGGCCTTAAACTCAATGCAAAAAAATGTATTATCATTCCGTTCGGTAAAAGCGATGTGCCAGTGGTGAGAGACCTGGGCACACAGGTTGATAGCAACCTTATCTTTGACCACCATGTCTCCACAGAGGTAGGAAGAGCAATCTATATTGTTCATCTAATACATAAGGGCATTGCATCCAGAAAAAAAGAAGTTATCTCCCTGTACGTTTCCCTCATTAGGCCAATAATTGAGTGCAGCGCCCCTTTTGGTATGTACCTTTCTAAGCACCTGAAACAACTGGTCAAACCATAGAAGTTCCTCACAAGAAAGATTCAAGGTCTTCACCATCTGTCCTATGGGGATCATCTGAACTAACTGTCACTTTATTCTGTTTCATAAACACTACTCAGAGGTGATCTCTGTCTTGCATATAAGGCAATCTCTGACCCTGCATTATTAGAAATGCTTCATATCCAAAAGTCAAATGGCACACAGGTTACTCATTCTAAAGACCTTAACCTGGTATGTGACATTAATAAAATCTGCTGGAGGGACAGATTTGTCCCCCAGAGGTTACCACACCTTTGGAACAGACTTCCACTTCATGTCAAACAGAGCACCTCATTGGCCCTCTTCAAATGCAATCTGGACGATTGGATGGGTGACCATAAATTCAGCCTGTGGGGGTCCACCTGTGTCCCTGTTGGACAGGGGCAATGTATACTGATCATGAAATAAGGGTAAGAACTTGGCTAGGCTTGTAAGGGCCCTAGGGCTATTAGCTTAGTAACTTCACATGATCCTATGATCCTAGCTGTTCCAGAGCACTTGCATTGAAAAAGTCCAAGAACCTCTGAGCCAGCATGTTTGTGGTCATGTATGTTTCCCAGTCAATGGTAGGATAACTAAAATCACCCATGAGTAAGGTGTTGGGTTGTATGGCAAGTGACTCCAGTAAGTCCAGGTATGTGGTATGCCTTTTCTGTTTCATGGTGGGGGACCTATAGCTACCTATGATGTGGTAGAGTCATACTGTTTGACCTGTCTCGAGGTGTACTTATCCTTAATAAAGATGGATACACCTCCTCCTTTGATTCTTTCACACTCAGTTTGCAGTCTGAATATATGGAAGTCATTGTAGCCCTGCATGGCCAGGATGTTTGAGCCATGTCTTGATAACTGCACAGAGGTCAGCATCTTCCAAAGCAAGGGGTGCTTCCAGGAAGTGCAGTTTCTTGTTTAGACTCCTAGCATTAAGCAGCAGTACCGTGAGTCTATCTAGAGAGGATTTTGCTATGTTGGGAGGTTAGTTATTTTGACACTACCTAAAAAAGGCACATTAGGGGTGGCTAATCTCTTTGTCAGTATCTGAAAGCCTAGAGGAGACAGATGCAGACCACCTCTTGCAAAGCAACATGGCCTGTCAACCATGTCCTCCCAGACTGACAGATATTGGATCCATTGGAGTGACACCAGAAGCTAAGCCAATTGTTAAAGTCAATCATTTTTTGTTTGTATTTTGGCATCATCCTTGGAGAAGGTAGAATTCTGCTTAAGGCTAGGCTTATATCTGCCTGTGATACATAATCTGAAAGCTCAGTTATGTCTGAAATTCATAGAGTCTAGTGAGGTACATCTCAAGTCATTCACGTCCACATGGACTATGATGGAGTCATACTGATACTTGCAGTTGAGTGACTTGAATGCTTGAGTTACTTGATGGATTCTGACACCTGACAGTCAACGAACCATAATCTGATCAGTTTCCAGCCTTTTGAGGGGAACATCTGTGTGATTCACACTGGAGTCACCTATGACCAATACATTAGATTTTGTGATGTTATGCCCTATGGTCTTATTTGTTTAAACACTGGTGTTTATGTTATTATGTGATGTGATTGTTTTTTGCGCTGTTATGTGTGTAAGTGGTTTCCAATTGGGAGGCCTGTGATCTTTTGGTAAGTTACTAGTGAATACCTCCGCATATGTGGGTTTATGTGTCATGTCCTTATTTAGTGTGGGAAGTGTGTGTGTGTGCATAGAACCAATTTGGCATTTGACTTGTCCTTATGTGACTGTCTTCTTGCCTCCAGTTTCAAAGTGTAACTACATCTCTCACATAAAGCATTTGTTTGTTTGTTTCAGGAGTAAGTAGTTGTCAGTATACATGAGGCAATCACTAATTTGCCTCAGGATGCCCATGTCTATCAGGCTAACCAGAGAGATGATGGGAAACTGCCCATCAAAGACAGCAGGTGCATACTATATGCTTTATTAGGGAAGACAGGACTGTGCTGATAGCACTGAGACTACAAAAGTGACCTATATTTTGATGAAGCTAAGGTTGATCAATAAAGCAAAGCTGCTCAATGCACAACTAACATGCTCCCAGAGCAACAGAAAAACTTGAAAGGGTTTCACTGACAGCTGTTTAGGGAAAAAACTGAGCTGCTAGGATTTTGTGTCTATGCAAGGCACTGCTAAAAGCCACTGAGTGAAGAGCAGCACCGTGCAAATTCAAGACTTAAATATGAGCAAAGAGAAACAAGTTTTAAGCTAACTACCAATCAGGAAAACACAATAAGCCTTCCACCAGCAATCCCCAACTCAGTCAAGTTAGATCAGCATACTTCTGCCACAAGGGTGCAGAAAAACACTACAATGTAATACAGTGCAATTAACTACTTAAAACAGCAGCAACCAGTAGTTTATTTTTGTTTTTGAAACTCCTGAAGTACAGTCACAGTGTATAAGAGAAGTTCAGAACATAACCACAGCCCTTTTGTGTGTTTCCCAGCTCAGATAGACCAGGTAAACACCTACTGCCACTAGATGAATAATCCCAATCCTCTTAATGTAAAAGCACAGTAAAGGAGTGTCCAAAGTGAATTGCTACCACAAACAAACTTAAAGGATATGAAATACTACCACAAACAAAATTAAATATACAGATAAAGCAGTGTACTTTAAACAAATTATAAGATTATTCAATAAAAGTGCTTTGTATAAATGAAACAAGAGCAATTGAACTGTATAGAATTTATAAAGGCACTAAAAACAAGGTAAGCTGATTAATAAGCCCTCCAGCCAATACAACTACATGCAGAGATCTGAAGTATTTCCCAAAACTAAACAGACCAGGCTACCTCCCTGTGCACTAGATGGAAATCCTCTGACCTTATGATGTAAAAGCAAGTGCTTGCTGGAGTGTAAACATACACTACTTTATGCATCAGCTAGCTAGATAATGAATTCAGGGCAAGAAAATCAGTAGAACAGACAATGACAGGCAAAATGCATTTTTTTCAATAGAAGCACAATGAAAGGCAAATAAATAATTAAATTTACCAACAGCAGTATAGAAAGGGAGGAGCGCATTGAGCTCAATTTACAGTTGCAGTGAACAGCTTAAAATCACCAGGTTTAATAAGCAAATTAACAAAGGTAAAGGTGGGACGGGAAAACTAGCAGGGAATCACCAGCAGTACTTTAGTTTATGCAGACTTAAAATCTTTTCAGCAAATGACATAGGTGCAGAAATTCAAGATGTATTTAAGTATCACTCAAGAGGCAATTTACCAATGAAAAAATGTGTGAAATGTGCAGCCTAGATAATTTAACTGTCTATCTCTCACATAGAACAAAAACACCAGGCCAAACAGAATTTTTAAAACAGAAAACAAAATGGAGCAGGTTAAACAGAAAGCAGCTCTACCAGTACAGACAAAAAATATCAGTTTACTGTCCTCACCTATGGAACACCAGCAGTGCTGTAGTTTATGCAGGCTTGAAATTTTGTCACCAAAAGAAAAAGGCCCAGAAATTCATTGTGATTGTGTATTTAAGTAACACTCAAGAGACAATTAACCACTGAAAAAGCATGTGAAATGTACAGCCTAGATAATTTAAGTGTCTGTCTCTTACACAGAACCAAAACACCAGGCCAAGCAGATTTCATAAAACATAAAACAAAATGGAGCAAGTAAAACAGAAAATAGCTCTATCAGTACTGACAAAAAATATAGGTTTCCTTTCCTCAACCAGAAGGGAATCACCAGCAGTACTTTAGTTTATGCAGGCTTAAAATATTTTCATCAAAAGATCCAGGTATTATTATTGCATTTCATAATACATAAATAATTTTAGTTTATTTGTCAAAAGGGTAAGTACATGGAAAGAAACACTCAGACATGGGAATGATAAGCAAACTAGGCCAGTACTGAGTCCTACACCTTGGAATGAGCCATGCCTAAATATTGCTTTTGCATTATTATTATTACTAGTAGTAGTAGTAATTGTAGTAAATTGATTGTCCTGCAAATGTTTTATGAAAGTCATTATCAGTTTAATCGGTACTTGAAGTTGGTGTACAAGTTTTGTATTGTGGTAATTTAATTTCTAGTAAGGGATAACTGTACATTATTTATAGTGTGTGTGTGTGTGTGTGTGTGTGTGTGTGTGTGTGTGTGTGTGTGTGTGTGTGTGTGTGTGTGTGTGTGCTGTCAGTGGTATAACAGGTAGCAGACTCAGCTTAGGTGAAGTAGGCTCTTGGTTCAATTCCCATACCTGGTAGATTGATTACAGGCACTGCAGTGTAGCATAAAGGGAGTGCTGCACTCATGACTGTGTCATCCTTCAGATGAGATATTAAACTGAGATCTCATGATACCATAGGAGTAGATGAAGTCCTCTAATGCCAAATTTTCCCTAGTAGTGTAAATACCACTTTGGGTCTCCCCAGAAAAGAGGCCACTAGCCTAGGAGGACCAACCTGGACAACAAATAATAAAGAGATTAAAATATATATATATATATATATATATATATATATATATATATATATATATATATATATTTACTACCTAGAGAAAGACAATTTCTAATGAGACACTTGAATCCCAGTGTTCCATAACTTCATCATTAGTGAGAGTGCATCAAAAACAACTCCTGTAGCAGCATCAGTCAGTAACCTTAATAACAGAATATTGTTAATATCAGTAATTATATACTGCAGCATAACAATACAGTAGTAATGTCAGTACTGGTATTTCAGGGGTTGCCTCAAGATAGAGTCAATGACAGAAATCATCATCATTATCATCACTGTGATGTGGATATCCCACCACTGCCAACCAATATGTGATGTGGATATCCCACCACTACCAACCAATATTTGATGTGGATATCCCACAACTGCCAACCAATATGTGAAGACCCACCGCTGGAACAGTAATCAAGGAGCCTCAATCCTCACCACTGGCACCAGTGGGGGATGTTCACTGGGAGGATAACCAGTACACACACAGTATTTTCAGATGCAGCTCTCTGCATCAAGAGCAGTTTCCCTTAAGAGCACACAGTGAACACAGTGAGTGAGTCAAAGGTTGGTTTCTCCCTTTTTCTCCAGATCCCCAATAAGACTCCCCACTGACACAGCTGCAGAGTTGAAATCTCACCTGAGTGTCCAAGCCAAGGCCTCTAGCACCCTGTCTGCCCAACCAGTGCTTTGTGTCTTTGTCCAAGTAGCTGACACACACACTCTTAGATTTGATTTACACACACACTCACACACAAACACACACACACACACACACACACACACACACACACACACACACACACACACACACACACACATCTGGGAAAGGCAGGCACAGGTTTACTAGCTATGCCCCCTTCTGCCCAGACTATAAAATAGTTATCACTGCCACCAGAACACTTTGCCAGCTACGTTAAGGCCATTAACAAAAGGTGTCCAATTTACTAATATTAACACTAATACAAACGGTAGTTTGACCAAGAGCAAGGCTATTAGGAGTGGCCCACACAGTGTCACTGAATAAATATGTAAGTCCTCTCAAAACTTAAATATCCATGGACATCTATATGCTACATGGCCTCGCTGGTTACATTTAAAACATTTATCCCTTGATCCTGGCCATGTACCTGAACTAGTGGCTTCCTCTGTTACTGGCGGAGTCTGTTGGTGCAGTTTAGGCTGTCCAATATGGGTTCCCTTATACCCATGTGCAGCACTGGATATCCCTTTCCTGTGCTGTGATGCCCTGCTTGCTAGGTATAGTCTCCTTTTTTCCACACCTCATCTCCAGTGTTCCATTTCCTATCTGCCAACTAGATTCTCATGTTCACAGGCAAAATGCTAAGGGCTTGTTCCCTCTTTAAAAGATCTGCCAGGTCTTCAAAAGTGGTGACCTGACAGCCCCCTCACCCACCTATGAAAACAAGTGCTTAACTCATAACTGAAAATACACTAGACTGGTGGAACAGGAACCAATAATGCTCTGCACTAGAATTTTAGTGAATACACCACTTTAACGTCACTTTCGTCTCCAAAGAGACTTCTTCAGAATAAACATTACCCACAAACCAAATTTTATATACACTCCAAACTTAATTAAGTCTAATTACGTATCAATCATTCAATTATTCAATACACATAAAAACTTTTCCATTCCACTTAAAATAAAAACTTACATATGTAAAAATGATAATATATAAAAACAAAACGCAAAATAACATTCAACAACCTTAAAAAATACTTTGTCACTAATTGTTCTTAAATATTTTCAACCTTCTATTTTTGAGAAAGCAAGTCATGTCAGTAGATAGGGGTAGTATAGTATCTGTTATTAATAAAAATTGGAATATCATTAAGGGGAATAGTGACCTTACAAGGTTTTATAGGTGCTAAACCTAAATTTACATTTAAAAATACTTTTAATTTGAAGAGATGTTTGCGAAAGGACAAATTTTTTAAGAAACATTGGTTCAGAGTGAGAAAATGAAGGGAATGTACAAATGTGTTTGTTGTGCAACCTGCAGGTATATTTCAGAATGGGCCTTTTATTGAATTGCCCCATCTCCAAAGAGCATTACCAGTTAGGGGTCTCTATAACTGCAAAACACAGGGGATAGTATATACAGCAGTTTGTTCATTTTGTAAGGATTTTTATGTAGGGATGACAACTAGATGTTTATTTCAAAGAATTAAGGAACATCTTTATTCTATTAGAACAGGTAATTGTAACAATGCACTTTACAGGCACACCCTTAAGTGTACTGAATATAAAAAAATAGTTTTTTGTATTGGAACAGATACCCAAAAACATCAGGGGAGGATGTTATAAAGACCAAGTAGAAAGACAGGAAAGCTTTTGGCATTTAAGGCTAGGGACTGATAAGCCCCCAGGAATTAATGATTCTATCAATAATAAATACTTTCTCAAGAATAGAAGGTTGAAAATATTTAAGAACAATTTGTGACAAAGTATTATTAAGGTTGTTGAATATGTTATTTTGCATTTTATTTTTATATTTTATCATTTTTACATATGTAAGTTTTTATTTCAAGTGCAATGGAAAAGTTTTTGTGTGTATTGAATAACTGAATGATCAATATGTAATTAGACTTAATTAAGTTTGGAGTGTATATAAGATTTGGTTTGTGGGTAATGTAATGGGTAATGTTAATTCTGAAAAAGTCTCTTTGGGGACAAAAGCGACATTAAAGTAGTGTATTCGCTAAAATTCTTGTGCAGAGCATTATTGGTTCCTATTCCACCAGTCTAGTGTATTTTCAGCTATTTGTTGGTGTTGCTGCTACATCTTGTGGGGATTTTTTGTGTTTTGGTTTTAAGTGCTTAACTCAGCAATATAACCACATACACTTTCATCTGCCTTGCATCTGTGTTCAAAAAACATTTTTCTATAAGCTTCAGGTGTTACCTTAAAGCAGTCCAATAAACAATTTTTAACTGTATTATAATTTAAGCAATCAGTATCAGGCAATTTAGAAGCAGCAGTTACAGCTTTACCATGGAGTAAAGGGGTGAAGAACTGCACCCAGAGCCCTTGATCAACATTATACTGTTTGCATACTCTTTCAAACATATTAATAAAACTATCAAAATTATCACCTTCTTGGTACTGAGGAAGAAATTTATTGACCTTTATTGCTTCTATGATACAGTTACTCCCTTTCCCGTTATTTCCATGACCCTGGCAAAGAGTCAGCATTTCCTTTTTATGTTGTCTCTGCCTCTCATTTTCTTCAGCTTCCAGACATCCCAGTCTCTCTGCTGATTCTAATTCCATCTGGTTCTCCTTTTCTTCAACCTCCAAATGCCACAGTGTCTCTGCAGATTCTAGTTCCAAATGTTTGGCCTCCAGTTCAAGTCTCTTTAACTCCAGACATATTTTTAAGTCCTCTAAGGAAATGTTGAACTGTCCATTTTCTGAGAGTTGTACATCCCCAAGGCCAGTCTGGTTGTCTTCCTGGTTGCTGGTCTGTGATGCAGCTGTGATTAAGGGTGCAATCATTTTCCTTTTAGTCAGATTGGCATGCACCAGTCCTCTGGCTTGGTACATCTCAGCCAACTGGCTCCTTGTCAGCTTGCCATAATCCTCTGCTGGCAGCCTGCTCTCCATGACTAACCAAGCTAACGAAAAATAAATAAATAAATAAATAAATAAATAAATAAATAAATCTATTGTGATATGAAGCTCTGATGTCTACATGGTGCTGTTTGAGAGCATGAACACCTTGTTTAGTGACCACTGTTTACAGGCTACAGGAGTTCAATATTCACACCACTGAATCCCAATATGTGATGTAGTTATCCCACTACTGACAGCCAATATGTGACGGGGATATCCCACCACTGCCAACCAAATTGTGATGTGGATATCCCACCACTGCCAACCAATATGTGATGTGGATATTCTACCACTGCCAACCAATATGTGACAACCCACCACTGGACCAGTAATCAAGGAGTCTCAGTCCTCACCACTTACACCAGTGGGGGATGTTCAGTGTGAGGATAACAGATATACACACAGTATTTCCAGATGCAGCAGTCTGCATCAAGTGCAATTTCCCTTAAGAGCACACAGAGACCAGAGTCAGTCCAGGGATGGTTTCTCCCTCTTTCTCCAGATCCTCAGTAAGGCTCCCCACTGGCACAGCTACAGAGTTGAGATCTCAGCTGAGTGTCCAAGCCATGGCCACCAGAATCCTGTCTGTACAACCAGTGCTTCATATCCTTGCCCAAGTAGCTGACACACACACTCTTTGAGATTTGATTTATACACACACACACACGCACACACGCACACACACACACACACACACACACACACACACACACACACACACACACACACACAGACATACATCTGGGAGAGGCTGGAACAGGTTTACTAGCTATGCCTCCTTCTTCCCAGACTATAAGTTAGTTATCACTGCCAATAGAACCCCTCACCAGCTACTTTAAGGCCCTTAATAAAGGGTGTCCAATTTTACTGTGTAATATTAATACTAATGCAAATGGTAGTTTGACCAAGAACAAGACAATTAGGAGTGGCCCAAGCAGTGTCACCAAATAAATATGCAAGTACTCTCAAAACTTAAATATCTCTACAAAGATCAGCCACAATGAAAAGTCGAAATATATTTAATAATAAGTAATAAAAGAACAAGAAAATACTAAGTATATATTCACAGTGACATCAGAGTTCAAATCACAGGAAATATTTAAAATAACCTTGAAGGACAGACTCAGACAAATAGGTTCATAGGTTCATAGGTTTATACTAGGCTATCTGCCCTAAGGCATTTATAAGCTTCCCCAGAGTTTTGTTTGTGGCCCACGCCACCCCTAAAATAAAAAACTTGTTAGTTTGTTGTGCCTCTGTCCTTGGTGACACAGAGATGAGATGATTCTCCTCCCAACCTACGATCCCATCCATCTCTCAAGATTTCTCTGCCAGCGGCTGACTGCCTGCACATGGACTGGATTTTAGAAAGAAAAACAATATCTAAACTAAGCTTCACTATATTCCTGACTGGATCTAAGAGAGTTACTATTCCCTCCTTACTTAATAGAGCAAAGCAGATGACATGGTGAATGGTCCTTCTTGTTGTTGTCAGGCCCAAGACAGAATATAGCCTGCTCTGTCTCCCTAAGAGACTTCTCAAAATAATATCTAAAATATTACTTCTGAGATAGCTTGCGGAATAACTTGACTTCTAGTCATCTGATCTCTAGTTCCTATACAAAACCCCCATTGCTGGAAACTGGCAGAACTTAGCACCTACCTGTAAAAATACACACACAGGGGCTTATGTTCAGATCTTTGGCAGATGTTGGAAGTCATAAAACAGTTGCATACCTCCACACTTCCGCAGTAGTAATTAGTTCATTACAAAGACAATACAGAAAGCTTCCTAGTACAGACTTTGTGTATCTGGCTCCATTGAAACCTGTGAAATAGCATCTTTATGGCCTAGACCATAAAGTGATTTAATTTCAGATATTTTTTTCTAAAGTTTCCTGGACTGGGGTAACGTCCTGTCTGCCAGGTTTCCTTTGTTAAAACATATACATTTAAACAGCTAGAATAGTGCATGTACATTTCTGTTCTCTCTGGTAAGGTACACTGTGGATACATTTCAAACACAAGCCCTTTATAAATACATTTTCAACACAAACATCTGTACAAATCAGTTTGACATACACATGACATACAGTTCTAATAAATTTGTAACACAACCATCTTGTATAAATCATTTTTATATTCACAAATGACATATAATTATTTACAAAATTCCAGCTAGCTGTGGTGGAAGTACCTCCTTTCATCACAATCACCATCATCAACCCCCTTTTTCCCAATTTTCTATATAGGGTCAGTGTGTCATATCAGCTGTCACCATCTCTCTTGATTCGATATCACTCTCCTAACTTCTTTGACAGTCATGCCTGGCTGCTGCAGGTCTCCTCCCACACAATCCATTCATCTTTTTGCTGGATGCCCTCATTTCATCTTATGTTCTTCCTGTCTATCCAAAATCTTTCACCAGATTGTCTTCTGCTTTTCTGCTCATCTGCCCCAACCACTGTAATCTGTTCTCTTTGACTTTCTCTGCAAATGGAGCTACTTTGGCTTCTGCTCTGATGTCCTTATTTCTTCATCTATCCCAGAGTATGTATCCTACTACCCACCTCAGGCACTTCATCACCATCATCTCTAGACTTTTCAACTGCTTTACTTTTATTGTCAAAGTTTCTATAACATACAATAGTACTGGTTGTGCCACTGTTTTGTACACTTTACTTTTTAGCTTCTTTGGTATTCTTCTGTCATACACTATCCCTAACACTCTGTGCCTATTGACTACAACCCTTCTGATCCTAGCTTTGACCTCTTCATTCAGACTTCCCTTCTCCTCCACCAAGCCTTTCAGATGCTTGAAGCTGTTAACCTGTTCCACTATTTTCCCTTCTATCTCAGTTCTTTCAGCTTCTTTGGATTTCCTCCAAATTTGCTGCAATTACAACTGTCTTATCTGTAATCAGTTTCATCCCATGTGCCTTCAGTTTTATATTCCATTCCCATATCTTCTGCTGAAGTTCTTGCTCAAAGTCTTCCTGTAATGCCATATTGTCTGCATACAGTAACTTTGTTGATCTGTTCCCTCCGACCTGAGATAATGTAGTCCATCAGCAGTATAAACAGATGTGGACTCAGAGCTGAAACCTGATGCACATCCACTCCAACTGGAACTCCTTTTGTAAGACCAAACACTGTTTGTACTCAAGTTATTTAGCCCTTGTACATAGCCTGCACAAATTCTGTCAATGTTTCTGGGGCATCAAACTCTCACAGGACTGCCCAAATTAGCTTTCTTGGGATATGTTCATATGCTTTCTCCAAGCCAAAGAATGCCCAATGTCACTGCAAACATTTGGTCGGTTGTGCTGCATCCTGATCTGAACCTGAACTGTTCATCTCCCATATTACTTTATACTACTCTGCATTTTCATTTATTAATAACCTTTCCAGAACTTTCATGCAGAGTGAGAGGAGTTTGATACCTCTTTACTGCCACAGTCCAGGATGTCCCTTTTATTCTTGCTCACTGGCACTAGTATGCTAATTTTCCCATCATCTCAGATGGACACACTTTTCTCTCGATACTGCTATGAGTACCCTCAGGAGTGGGTCTATATTAGAAGAGTGGAAAGACTAAATATCGAATGGCCTAAAGGGCAGAAATGACGGACCTTGAAGTGCTTTTTGTGAGATCGCAGTACAGTGAAGATCGGAATATTTGCCCTTTCCTCACTGTGGTGTGATCTTGGAGTTGGTATATATATTTAGCTGGGGCGGTGTGGGGTGCAGCCGCCACAATAGCAAGTTTGTGGTCTGGCATTTTTGGCCTTTAAGCCGTTCGATGTTTAGTCTTTTCATTCTTCTAATATAGACCCCTAAGGACCTATTTCTCCCCTCTCTTAAAAAACATCATGTTCATATCTGCACTGACCTCATCTGAGCCTGCTGCTTTCCCTGACTTAACTTTCCATAGTGCTGTTCGTACTTCTTCTAGGGTGACCACCTCCTCTTTTTCATTGTAGGCTACATATGGGGCAGTACAGCTTCAGTGTTTTTTTTCCTCATTCAGAATATGCTGAAAGTATTTCTTCCATCTGCCTTTGATACCTTGTGGACTGATGAGCAGGTTGTAGCTGGCATCCCTTATAAAAGATGTCTGAGTATCTTCTTTATCTTTCCGTCGTTGCCTTGCAACCTGTTAGAGTTTTCTGTGCCATCTACTGTGTAACTTTCCAGAAGCTGATAGAGTGTCTTGTTCCTTTCTATTGCAACTCTTCTCTTAGCCTCTTTATTAGCCAACCAGTATTCCTTCTTAGCCTGGTCTGTCTTTATCTAGCTCCCCCTACTTCCTGCATCCCTTCTTTCTTTTGATGATGTCTTGTACTTCTTTGTTCCACCACCACCTTTCCTTATGTACCTTATTTCCATACCCGCCTTGGTCACATACCTGCTCTGTAGCTCTCACACATGCTGCTTTGAGTTACTGCCATTCTTCTTCAGCTCCATCTATTTCTTCTTCTTCTTGAGATGATGCAGCCCTGAATAATTCCTTGAATTCTTATGCTTTCTCTCCAGTCAACTTCCAGGTCTTCAGCCTGTCTTCTTTCACCTTAAAGCCTTCTCAGACTACTGCTTGCAGCTGATTGTGGCAACTCATGGTTTATGCTGTGGGCCAACCGTTTCACTGGGGACAACTTTGCATTTACTAATTCTACCTCATTACCTTAACTTCCTAACAGGAGGTCTACCTGAGTTGCATGTTGGCCACTCTTGTATATGATCTTGTGACTGCTTCTCTTGCTGAACCACTTATTGGTCATCATCAAGCCATTTGCCAGACAGAAGCATAGAATGGTCTCTTCTTATTTCTGTTGCCCCATTCATGTGGGCCCAGGCGGTTCCACATCATGTCATGTCTGTCCCAATATATGCATTTAGGTCATCCATTATCAGCACCAATTCATGTTGTCCTGTTTTATTTAATAGGTCCTGCAGCTGCTGTCTGAATGCCAATGATAGACATATCAGCAGTTTAAACACCAGCTTACCACTTACACATATGCACTAAAAGCTGAGGACATTTGTAGCAAATTTATCTTGTCATTTCTTACCGCAGGGTAGTTACAGATGAACTAGCATTAACAGTACAATAGTGCATGACATTCCTGTTCAGTCTGTGGATTCATGACTTTTATATATTTACCCCCTTAGAGTTGACCTAGTAGTTAGGGACTTAGGGACAAACATAGATAGCAATATAGCCTTTGACCAGCACGTGTCTACATTGGTGAGGAAATCATTCTGTGTTGCGCAACTTACAAATAAAGGTATGGCATCTAAGTCCAAAGAAGTCATTGTTCCACTGTATTTGGCATTCTTCAGACCTATCATTGAGTACAATGTCCCCTTTGGTATGTACCTAACCAGGCATATACAACAACTGGAACGTCCACAGATGTTCCTCACTAAAAGAATACAGAGCATAAGTAAAATGTCCTATGCAGACTGCCTCAAGGCCTTATCCCTGCATTCTGTCTCCTACAGGCTTTTGAGGGGAGATCTATGCCTGGCATACAGGACATTGTCAGACCCCACTCTGATGGGCCTCCTGCATTTCCACAAAACAAACAGCACCAGAATTACCCATTCCAAAGACTTAAACCTTGCCTGTGATATAAATAGGACCTGCTGGAGAGATAGGTATGTATCCCAGAGACTACCCCATCTATGGAACAGTCTCCCCATTCATGTGAACCAGAGTTCCTCCCTAACCTAATTCAAGTGCAACTTGGGCAATTGGATGGGAAACCAGAAAGTCATCCCTGATTTGGTACCTCTGTCTCTAATGGACACAGGTAACCTGTAAATGTTTAATCTCCCAGGCCCATGCTTACACTTATCAAGGGTATCAGAACTTGTTAAGGATTTGGAATGCATGGTTAGGCTTAAAAAGGCCCTTGTGGTCCTTAGCCTAGTAAATACCTATGAACTTATGTGAAATGGTCTGTTTAACTTTTTTGCTGCAACCCGGGCTCACAGAAAACCATCAAAAAGTACAATGTTGAGTTTGCATGCACTGGGGGGTCTTTTTATAGAAATACATAGGCAGAGCAAACAAAAACAATGTTGAATATACAAACATGTGTAAAAATATTTACAATATATATAAAAGGGAAAATATGAGTTCAAGTGAGCAACTGATTAGGAATGCTACAGCGGTGATTATATACTAAGTGATAGATATGACTGTATTTACATATTTAGAGTACATGTACCTATTTACATACTTTACACCATATGTGTTACACAAGCAATGCTGACTGAAGTAGTTGTTCACCTGAATGAGTCTCAGGCTAATGTATTAACTTATGTCAGTCTAATGTGATTTTGGTTAACCAAAGTACTTCATTTGATCACCTAAGCCAGGGTTCTTGGAAAATTAAGTGTTGTACAATGCACATCTACTTTTGTAGTGGGAAACAAAATTAATATATCCACTTCAGTCAAATGTAGCTCAGGAAGTGATAGCTGGCATTTCTGAGTTTACTATTAACCTTGGCTACTTAGTCAGAGGCATCCTCTTTCTTTTCATCTAGAGCTAAAAGAAATTTGGCCCACCAGGTATGAGGGCTACCCATTCACTCCAGTACTTCTGAATGCAGGCAGCAATTCTTGATTTCTGTGTGTTTTTTTCTACATAATTAATATGTGCAAATAAACTAAGTTTAGACAATGCCAAAAACAAATACGCAAAACTGTAGTTAGACTCTTTAAGCTTAGTAGGGAGTAAGGATATTCTAATTATCCAATTAGATATGAAATAAACATATAAAACAAACAAGGAAGGTGCACAAGTAACTTTCTGTATTTCTGACTAAATTAAATGTTTGTCTTTACTGAATTTGCAATTAACTATATATGTTATTTAACAGCCACCATTCCAAGAAATGGAAGATGTTCTGCAGTTTTTCTTGTGTAAAAAAGAATAATATTGCAATATAATGAGATAGAGTAATGCACATGATATATGATTTTGCTGCTAAGGTTTTCCATGCCATTTGCAAAAGTAAAAAAAATGGCTTTGCAAATAAGCTCTGTGTAGACAGGGTATGGAAATAGTATACTGTCAGGTGATCCTTCTGAACTTTCATTTTAGTAACTCATAGCATTTCATTTAAAAATGGTCATATGCTGTAATTCAGCGAACTTATTCATCACCAAATTTCCTAAAAAATCTTCCTTTTTCTTTCTCTGCCTCCACTCCAAGTTCATTAATAATTGATATTCCTACTCCTTAATATACGTTTTGCATCTGAAGAATGGAAATGACCCATCATAGCTCCTCTCCCTTAAACATCTAACCTTATTTTCCTGAACATTATCGCAATATTGCCATTCTGCCCCTGCTTTTAGTATTTTCACTGCTGTCTTTCAAGCAACTGATATGAGTCTTCTGACCAAAGAAATGTTATTGGACATAAAAAAGCTTGGTAGGCCATAACATTCAAATTAAATATTTCAGCAACATTGGCTTTTCCTCTGACTTCATAGCATGTTTCTTTGCTTAACTCCACACTAGACCATTTTAGGTTAAATTCTATCTTCCATAAACAGTTTTACATCTGGAAGTCCTAAGAGGTTTGCTTTCTTTTCCTTTACTGCCTGACCTTCTTCACATAAATATAATACTTTATGCTAATAGCATTCTACTCTTTACTGTTTCAAACAATGCTACTAATCTGTTAAACCTTTTTCAAGATATCTTTACTAATATTCACACCTGGCTTTCTGGACATAAGCTGTCTTAGCATGCATAGCCTTCATTATAGGTTAATTAAAGTCTATGAGTGTAGCTGTCAGTTTGGGGCAATGTTTCCTATTAGGAGGATTAAAGTTCATTATTTGAAGATGTACATAGTTTTTGTGTTTGCATTATGTTAATAGGTTTGTGGGAAGTTCTGAGGGTGTTTATGTATTATTTTTTGAGGGTTTTTATTAAAACTAAAACTCTCACAAGAAGTGACACAGGTTCAAATAGATATGACAAGAAACAACTGTATAAAGGATCAACCTGCCAAACTATAGCGTATGCATGTAACACAAAAGTTGAAACTAGACATTGAAAAAAAAAGCTGTTACACTTAACAGGTGGGAATAATAACATCTTACCATAATGGTAACATGTTCCATCATGTCTTTGAATGTGAATAGTCTTACAGGTATATACAAAAAGAAAAAGTAGTGAACTGTGTTAAAAATGCAGACTACAAATTGTTATGCTACAGAAGACCCATTTGGAAAGAAATGAGCATGTGAATTTGATAAAGAAAGGATTTCAGGATGGTTATTCAGTGGAATATCTGGGACAAAGGAAAAGGGGAGTACTTATATTAATTCCTAGTGGAGCTCCAATAGTGATATAATAGTGATAGAAGAGGTGAAAAGATAATAATGGTAGATACATAGTAGTAAGGAGCAATGGCAAGGGAGGAGGATTACACTTGCATGTATTTATGCTCCACCTAAAACTGCTATAATGGAGCTTAAGAAAATTATAGGAAAAATAATCATCTTTTAGCAGGGAATATTACTTATAGGTGGGAGAGGAATTTTACTTGTAACAGTGAGGATGTATCTGAGGGGGTGTAAAGGGAAAATATAACAAAAGAAGGTAGATTTTTGAAAACTATATGAGAATATTTGGTATGGAAGTTGTGAATTTAGTGGCAGGAGTCTGGAGACGATTTACATATTATTCCACAAGGTACAAAAACTGGGCTAGGCTAGACAGAAATTATATTTCACAGGAACATGTGCATTTAAATGAAAGTTTTTATATGCATGCAATAACTATTTCAGATCACGCACCAATAATAAAAATAAAAATACATTATAATGAAATAAAAATGAGACACTGATACTTCCCACCTATCTGTTAAACAGAAGAATTTAAGGAATGGGCAGTTCATAGGTTCATAGGTGTTCATAGGTGTTTCATCAGCCAGAAGCCATTGACATTGGCCTTGACTTCAGAGAAGTAAATACCAAAAAGGAGCATTCACTGGACTGACTTCTGTGGGTCTCAGCTTGCAACTGGCCACTTGGTAGAGGTGCACTCCACAATACTAACTTCCTAGGTCCTGTCTGTGAGCTAGTTGACTAACCACTGGGTGACATAAGGGTTTATACCTAACTTCTTGAGTTTGTCTACAATGCCCAAGTGGGGTATTGTGTCAAATGCTTGGCTAGGTCAAGGTAGGCAGTGTGAACCATTTTGCCCTCATCTATTGCTTTGGTGTCCTTTTCAAAGAAGTCCACCATGTTGAGTAGGCTTGACCTGCCCTTGAAAAAAACAAATTAAGTGTCTGGAGATTTCCTATGTCATTACTGATCATTTCCATGACAATTCTTTCCATTACTTTGCATATGAGACTTGTGAGACTTATGGGTCTGTAGTTTCCAGAATCTGTAGATGACCCACCTTTACACAGAGAGATGACTGCTGCTGTTCTCCATTAATGAGGCATGAAGTCTGTTTGGAGGCTACAGTTAAACAGCAATTCCAGATGCCCTGATAGGTCATGTTTCATGCTATTTAGAAGGCATCTTGGGATATTGTCTGGACTCATTGATGCAGTGTTCTTGACCTTTGAGAGAAGATTAAAGACCTGTTCCCTAGTGAAAGTAGGGGGAGATATATTTGATGGTACTTTCTGAGGGGAGGTTGATGGGGAGAGAGGGGCAAAGTTGGAGCTGAATTTGTCAGTGTGTTGGTTGCTCTGACCTTTAGCTCAGTATAGGTGGCTCCATTAACAATGAACTCCAGACACAATTGTGTATTGCTTTTGAGGTTGAGGAAATAGCAAAATAATGCCTTGTGGTTGTCCTTGGCCTGATTGGCCAAATTGACCTCAAATTTGGTTTTGGTAGACTTTATTTGTCCTCTAAATTATTTGTTTAGTTTGATGAGAGTACTTTTATCCTTCTGGGTGCTATACCTCCTAATTTGTGCCACAATTTTCTTCTTCTTTTATACAGTCTATTCATGTTCTGATTTTACCAGGGTGGCTTGTTTTTTAAGTTGGTTCTGTACTTCTTCCTGGTGGCTACAGTTGCCTCTATAAAGCTATTTACATGCTTGTATATGGTTTCTGTGAACAGTTCCCTGTAGGCGGCTGTGTTTTCTGAATTTATGGGGGCTTGAAATTTTGCCAGGTTATCCATTAATAGTAGGAAGGTAGCCTTAGAGAGTTCCTGAATATTCCCGGATTAGCTGGGGTCCCAGTTTTATTTTTACTTCAAAGGAGACCATTTTGAAGTTTGACCTTACCTGAGAAGACATATGTAGCACACTCCCATATTAGTCAAGACTAGATCCCATACGTTTGCATCCCTGGTTGTTGTATTGACAATCTGGTCCAGGAAGTTTGTATTTACAAAATCCAAGAATCTCTGTGCTGTACATTTGGTGTTGTATATGAATCCCAGTTAATAGTGGGGTAATTAAAGTTGTCCATGAATATGGTATTATATTGTATTGTGTTTCCAATAAGTTTAAATACATGGTATGGGTTTCCTGGGTCATAAAGGGGGGCCTATAGTTTGCAAGGAAGTTTTATGGGATTTTGTCTACAGTGATTTGAAGATGGAGGAGAAGCTCAAAGGCATTGACCTCTTTGACCAGCTTTGAGCTATATTTATTTTTGATGTAACTGAGACACCACCACCTTTAGTCCCTGTCTATATAGTAGCTCATCTAAATGTGTGGAAGGCATTATAATAATGGTGCAGTGGTGCAGTGGTTACATTGCTGCCTCATAGCAAGTGGTTCTCCGGTTTGATTCTCAGCTGGGCTGTCTTCTGTGTGAAGTCTGCATATCCTCACAGCATTCATGTGGATTTTCTCTGGGTGCTCCGGTTTCCACCCACATTATAAAGACATGCGATTGGAGAGTTTCTCCCCGGGCCTCTGCTGAAAATTGGCTTGTTACAAGTCAGACTTTTCCAGTAAACACACGTTAAATAAATAACCTTGGTGTGCTGTCCTTTGGTTTAAACCATATATCTGTGACTGCACAGTCAGCAGAACTCTCTAGGGTGAGGAGAGCATGTAAGGAGTGAAGGTAGGTAGTAGAAATTGTATGGGAGTTAACAGGGTAGATAGCAATTTTTCAGAAAATATAGTTAGGGAGTGGGATAAAATGAAAGTGGAGTTTAAAACAGGGTAGAAATAAAAGAAAAAAGATATGGTTAAGAAGTAACAAGAAATATTTACAGGGACTGACAAAGGTTAAAGTATTGTAGAATAGGAGGAATCTCACACAACAATAAGAGGTGCAACTGCAGAGTGCTAAAGAGAAAATAAGGGACTACCTGGATAATATGCATGAGTTTATAAAGATTACTGATAAGCAACTATTTGTTTATAATAACTAGAGAACAAAAGCTTTTATCAATACAGCTCAGGCAACAGAAAAAAGAAAGGGTTGTCAAGCTTAGGAAGCCTATAAAAGAAAAATAATTTGTGATCCTGCAGTGCTATTTGAAATATCTTGGAAGTTTTATAAAAATCTGTATAAAGAAGAGAAATGTGGAAATCAAGAAAAAGTACAAATGGAAATGTTTATGGAAGAATAAATATATCAAGATTAGAGGTAGATGAGGCTCAGTTACTAACAGTTAGGACAGGAGAAGATGAGATAAAAATAATAATGCGGAAGCAATCTACAAGAGAGTCTCCAGGAGTAGATGGTATTCTGTGGACGTTTAGAAGTTAGGAATGAAGAAAGTGATAAAAATGTGGGAGGTTTGGTTTAACAATATTTCAAAAGGAGGAGAAGCACCAGCATCTTGAAAGAAAGCTGTGGTGGTATTCATACCTAAGGATGGTAAAGACCCATCAGATCCAGCGTCATACTGGACCATTTTGATTCTAAACTATGATTATAAAGTGTTTATCTTGATAATGGCTAAAAAAATGGCAAACGTGGTGCCAAAATTGATAGATACAGATCAATGTGGTTTTGTGAAGGGGAGGCAAACATTTGACAACAGTAACAGAACATGGATGATACAGAGGGAAGGAAAAAGTAAGAAAACACCACTGTTGTTGCTAGATCGTGATGCAGAGAAAGCATTCGATGTTTGACAGTGTCAGCTGGGATTTATGAGTAGGTAATGGAAGCATTAATTAAAGGTTAGTTAGGAGGATATATGCAGTATTGGAGGCAAAAATTAAAGTGTGTGTGGGGGTTCTTCTCTGATATGTTCTATCTGAATAGAGAAACCAGGCAGGGGGTGTCCTGTTCCCCTTTGTTATTTGTGTTATATTTAGAACCATTTGCAAAGAAAATAAGGGACTCAGAAACTGAAGGATATAATTGGTATAGTAATCAGGAAAAGTTGGTTTTATTTGCAAATGATATTATTTTGTATCTGATAAAACTAGAAAAGGACATTTTAGTGTTCTGGAGCATTCCAAGATACTTTCATATCTTTTTGGGATGCAAAATTAATGAAGATAAAACAAAAGGCAATAGCTATAAACTATGAATATTGTATAGTTAACCACATAGTCTATTCTGTCCAATGTGTACAACAAAACTGTATATGTGTAACCTTATCTGTCTCTTCTGTTAAACTCTGCATATACTGACTACCTTGCTATGTATCAAAGCTTCTTTTATAACTTCCAGACAAATAATTGTTCAGTGTTCCATCTGATTCTCCTGTTTCTTACTCCTGTAAATTGTTACATGCTGTAAATACCTGTTTAACAAATTTCTGTTATTATGTATGTTGTTATGGAGCTTTTCTCCACAGGCCTCCACTGAAAATGGGCTCATACCAGCCCAGTGGGCTTTCCTGGTTAACGAAAGCAAATAATAAATAAATAAAATAAATATATACTCACACACAAATTGGTTCAGCAATACCCATATTTATGGGGACGTGATGAAATGAAGTACATAACAGTATGGATTAAAAGGGATTCTGTTATGATAGCTAAGGGTATGTGGGAAGAAACTAGACAAAAGATAATACAAAAACTTAGAAAGTGGAAGCACAGTTTTATGGATATGGATAGCAAGATAAAAGCAGTGAAAATGCTTTTAGTCCCTTTAGCTTTATACACAGGTCAGGCATACTTCCAAACCTCGTAACATTAAACCAACTTACCATCACCCACAAAATCATTCACATCCCCAGTTACTACCCTGCACTTTCCAACCTGGTCCAACCACATGTCAATACCAGGTCCCTTAGGTCTTCAGACAGGTTACTGCTAAAAATAAGCCAGTCTCACAACTACCATGGTGACTCCCTCTATTCAAATAAAATAGCCAAGATCTGGAATATTCTTCCTCAACACATACAAAACATTCCCAACTATTCTTCCTTTAAAACAAAAACAAAAGAATATCTGAAAAACACATGGCTCTGCCCCTGTAGTTCTCCCAGATAAATCCTCTCTCCTGGTACTTCACAACTCTCTTTTCCCCCTTAAACAGTGCAATCCCTTTTCTCCATATGCACCAAACAAATGAAGCAGAGTCTAAAATGGCCAATACTCATTTATTTTCTAAAAACGTTAGTGCTTTTTCTCCATATGAGTTGAATTTTTTGGTACAAGCCCTGATAGATTTCTTAGTACTGCAGTGATCAAGCATCTCTGTATTATGCTATGATATATGTCACTATGCAATTTTCTTTGATTAGTCAGTTTTTACTAACTTGTTTTCCTTGATTTGTTTATAGTCTCTGTAAGTGTTAAAATTCTCAGTTATCTATATATCAGTACGCAATATGGTGTATGTTGTGTTATCACTATAATTTTCTTAGTTACGTTCATTAACATTTGACTACTAATGTATAAATTTGATCTTACTAATTGTATTATTGTTGTTTTGTGGAGCTTTTCTCCTCGGGATTCTGCTGAAAATGGACTCTGGCCCAGTCGGGCACTACCCAGTTAACAAATGTAAATAAATTAATAAATAATAAATAAATATTTTTAGCAACCAGAGAAGAAGGTGTGGATAGCAATTAATAAAGAGTTGAAGGATTTTATATGGGAGGGGAACAGGACAAGAGTTAAGTAGGATAAGTTGATCCTTCCAGTAGAACAAGGTGGTTTTTGATTACCTGATTTGAGGTGGCATTTCAGAGCTACACAGTCAAGGTTCCCATACATAGCACAATCATAAAACTATAATTCAAAGTGGAAAGGGATGATGATGAGATGGGGGAAACATCAAGAAACAAGTTGATATTAGGATTTTGGATGCAGATCCTTAACTTATTACATCTAAGTAACTCCTCCAGGTGCATCTGCAGTTAACTCCTACTGACACCTCTAGGCGTCAAATATTGCTTGTTCATATTTGCATCAATAATTCCAAAATCATGTTATGTGCAAGATTTTAGAAGATTTCATCTTAAAGCTTACACAATGGTAAACTCAACTGCATTAATATTTGACCTTTGTCTAGTTCAGGTAGATATTAACTGTTGTCTTTATGATATTAATTTATATAGATATAATATTCACACTTTTCTAAATATCTCAACAACCAAGTAACACAGACAGAACCACTTAGCCTCATATGAATGCTCTCAGATAGATGAATAAAATGTTGCTGACAGTATGTGTGCAACTTGAGTGGTTACAGAGATATTGTAAGTTGTTTACAACATATTACAAATGCAATAGTTACTGTGTTTACTGTGATTTATAAATTTTGGTTTAAGACCTAGAACCTAAAGAATACTACCACTATAAAAATCGTTTATGCCGAAGAGTTTGCCATTTATACTTCTTTCATAAGCCCTATGGTTCCAGAGATATGAACATTTGTTTGACATGTGAATACATAATTTGATTCTGTCAAAAGACTTAGGTTCCACCCATTGGAAGTTACAGTGCAAACTTCCTGAGCTACATTGGAGTGAATGAGTCAAGGAGAATAACAATAACCATCCATAATATTATATTCATAAAGTAGCAGAGAGTGTACTAAGAACTAAGCCAATGTGGGAATGGTGAAAGGAGATTCTGCTGCTAGAGATGATTGCAATTGGACTTACAGAGAATAGACAAGAGGGAGATGGAATTTACTGAAGAAAACTGGCAAAGGAACCAAGTGCAGCAGTGGTAGATTTTTTAGTAGAATACAGAGCAGAAGCTGCTGTTAAAAAGGAAAATTTAGTAGGGCATATAAAATATTGCACGATAACTACAAGAATCAATCAGAGGTGGTTAGAAAGGAATTGGAAGAGAGATTGTATAAGCAATTCACAAAGAAACAATGGGAGGATATATGTACGGCTCCCAAACATGCAACAAAGTCTAGAAGGATTAGGCTTTTTGCTTGAAAGTGCTTGCATAGGTATTTTTATACCCCCAAGCAGACTACAAAGAATTTTTCTCAGGTAGATTGCAAATATTGGAAGTGTGATGGGAAAGACAGAGGTAAATGGGAACATATTTTTTGAGAGTATAATGAGTTGGCAGACTTTAGAAATTCCCTGCAGACTATTCTGTCAGAAATACTAGGTGTGCAAATTGATGTAACTAAGGAAATATTTTTTTTTGAGCTGTGATACAGAATCAGAATTGCCTAGAGATATTAAAGCTTTGCTGAGTTTAATATTGGTGGCTGCAATAAAATAATTTACTAGAAAATGGAAATCAAAGTCTAAACCAAGCATTCTAGAAGTAGGGAATATAGTAACAGAAATAAAATAATTGGAAGTGGTATCTTTAGAAAAAGTTAGGAGCAAATTACATACAAAAAATAAGAATTGTGAGAACAATACATGTAGTTTTGGAGGATGAATGACGTTTAAGGAAAGGCAATGTTTACAACTGCAAATATGTCAATATTGTTTGTTTTCAATTATATAAATGTATGATTGCCTATAACATAAGTTATAATTCAATAAAGGTGTTCTTGTCTGAAAGAAAAACAAATCCTGCTGTATTATGAACCTCAGACTCTTGGAAACATCTATGTACTAGCACCTAGCCAATCGATCAAAGGATGACATTTCTATTTTGCACCACTGTATACAGGCAACTTTTTTAAAACTCTGCCCTTCAGTTGCCCTTCTGTAAATATTGCTGCTACTTCCTGTTCTCTGTTCGTCATTGATTCTAATGCTATCACATTAGAATGGGCCTCTTTCACCATTTTCGCTACTAAAAGGGCATTACACAGTTTAGCTACTGCTCCAAGGAACTCTCTACTTTTCAAAAAGTCCAAATTAGTCCAGGCTTGATCACCTTTAAAGACTCTGTTAAGTCCCTTCTATTTAACTCCTTCTAATGCAAGTGTTTTTACTACCCCCTTAGTGCCAAGCTCATTCAATTCTCTTCACTTTACTTCCCTTCACTTTAGGTTATAAACCCCTAGCATGTGTTCCTTTAGTTTTAGCTAGACAGAATCACAATTCTCGCACTATACTGTAAAATATTGTTCTACTGTGTAGCCTCTACTCAACTTGTTTTTGACCCCTGCACCATCATAACATCAATTTGTTGAACTCAAAATACCATTCCAGTGCAAAATGCACTATTTGTGTATGTTGTAAATGCATTAAACTGTATATAAACTACTGTATTTTTAAAGGTAAATACATCAGCAGGAATCTTTTTCTTTCCAGTTAGACAATTTGTCAACTAACTTTTGCAGGTCGAGTACATCACATTGAAAATTAACATGTGATTATGTAGTAGTGAAATCACTATGTTAGTAAGAAGTAGCGCCTCTAAAGTGGTAAGTTATTTTGTTTACCCATATGCAGTTGCATGCAAATTGTCACCCAGTACCTACCATGACATAATTTGTGGGTGTGGTTATAGAGAAAAACTATGCAAAAGTGAAACTAAAAAATAGAATAGCACACTATAGTCTCCATATTTTTCAAAATCAGTTACAACTTTAATATGAGGAGTCTTATGGGAAATTAAATTAATTGTAAAACAAAGGTGCCTCCAAAAATGTTCAATGTACTTTAAGTAAATAAATAAAATAAAACGTATTTAACACTATAGTTGTGCAACCTATGATATTAAGTTTATATATATATATATATATATATATATATATATATATATATATATATACACACACACACACACACACACACACACACACACACACACACACACACACTATATATATATATATATATATATATATGTGTGTGTGTGTGTGTGTGTGTGTGTGTGTGTGTGTGTGTGTGTGTGTGTGTGTGTGTGTGGTCTACTGAATATAAGCCTTTGAAAAATAATGAAAATAAAGTGATTCTTGCAGTTTCTTATCCTGGAAAATAGATCACTGTCAACTTTAAACAGCACCTCGTTAGTTCTGTGTGTTCTCTAAGCCATGCTGCCCTTCTTTTAACAGGCATTATCATTTCATTACAGCTCAGTCTGCCTACACACCAGCCTCTTCAGAATCTTAATGGTAGAACTAAATGGGTGAGATGAGTCTGTAGTGCTGAACGCTGCATTCCTATCCAGCTTGTTTCCAAACTTTCATCACTGTTCCATATGTCTTCCTGATAAACTTGGCAACAAAATGAATACCCAGAGTAGTAATTATTTTCTGTAAATTAGAAAAAAATTGCAGAAAAATATTGGTTACATTATTTTTGGCAGTATACGCAGGTCATGTGCCTCACATCACTTTTAAGTTCAGTATTGTGCTAGCCTAGATATTTTACACAGTCTTCAGCTATCTTCGACCTTCTTCTTCTTGGGAAGTCAGCCCTGTTGTGGCTCATCTAGGGTTTACAATCACAGTGTGCATTGCAAAATGATTGATTTACTCTGTCACAGGAAAGTGTCTAATATTAGGTTGGTAGTCTTTATAGGTAAATACTAGGCACTCAGCCTGCAGATTATTACAAGCCTAGCCAATAACCAGAAAGTGACCAGAGGTCAGAATCAAACCATGCCCTTTGAGGTGAAGGCCTTAACCATTAAGCCAACCCCTCCCCAAGCTACCGATGGCTATCAAACATCCCTTTCTCTATAGAACATTAGAACAGCCTATTTTCTGATTCCTCAGCCAGCCTGGCACTGGTGATAATGAGTCTTTTAACAATGTGACCATACTACAAGAATCATACTGTCAGTGCTCTGTTCCTATTTTTGAATAGAATGTGTTTGTTTCAGAGTGTTATAGTTAATACCTTTGCCATTAGATATGAACCTGCATCACCACCCAACATATACCAATGCCATTATGTACAGCTAAAGATATTTTCTTTCGTATATCTAAACACATCTAACAACCATAAAGGCGTATGTATAATTAGTATCTGTGTGTGTGTGTGTGTGTGTGTGTGTGTGTGTGTGTGTGTGTGTGTGTGTGTGTGTGTATATATATATATATATATATATATATATATATATATATATATATATATATTTATACACTCCCATGTAACAATATTCCCATAGCTGAAGAGTTCTTCCATTGGGCCTCTATGAGGATCCAGCAAGAAGCTATTATACTTGGAAATTCCAACAATGACTGGCAAACAGTAACTAATGACACCTCAAGTATCACCATAAACCTGTTTGACTTTACCTAGGCCAGGTCATTTCCACATCCACCAGATATAACAAAAATACAGATAACAGCTCAAATATTGATTGGAGCCTGACTAACACTGCTAAGGACATTGTATCAAGTGGTTCCCTCCCTGACACCCTTAGTGACCACACTAGAACCTTAATCATCAGTCCAGCACACACACACATAGTGTTATAAGCATTTAAGTGACTTAAATTATTTTCATGAAGACACTTTGAATCTAACTGAAGTTACTTAACTGGAAGCCATCACATACCATACCCTTGGATGAAGCTGTGTCTCAATTTAATAGAACTTTCCTAAATGCTATAAACCAACAAGCCCCTGTTAGAACTAAATGGATCAAAGTTACTCCGGCTCCATGACTATCTAAGTAAACTAAAGCCTTAATGAAGCCAAGAAACAATGCAATGAAATGCTGATTGAAAAAAAACAAAAATTGAACCTAACCTCCAAAGGTATTATCACCGTAGAAACAAAACTAAGCATGAAATAAAACATGACAAGAAGGCTTAGTGCACAAATTTCCAAAATAAAAATCTCACAAATTATTAGTACAGAAACTCAGTTCAACTCATTTCATAGACAGTTGTTATTACAAAGCTCTGGCACTGCAACATTACCAATATTCCCAGCTGACAAATAGTTATTCCTTCTTATTTTCTCATTTTCCCACCTCCAATATCAGAAAGCTCCTTCTGCAATAAATCCTACCATTGTAGCTCCTGACAACTGACCTGAAAAATAGACCAGAATAGCAGTTGACTCCTTATCATTTCCAATTGGTTCATGGGTACGTATTACATTTGCTGCTCTTATGGGCTGTTTTAAGCCTAGCTAATTCCTCATTTTCTGCTTGAAACAACCTATCCCATTGCATGGTTGATAATTATACATTACTCCTAATGAGAATAACTAGGATCATACCATGAATAATTTGAAGGGACCTATGCATGGAATAAAGCATTTAGAAGTTGTCTCTGGCCATTAGAAGCACAAGGGGGTAGTCCTGTGGTAAATGTTGTTTCACATCCATAGCACTTGAACATGGACAGTGATGAACGCTGTTTTATGTGGATGGGGAATCTGTTCCAGAGTAGTGGTATCCTCTGCGAGATATATCTATCTCTCCCAACCATTCTGTTATTGTTACAGAAGAGGTTTTGATCCCAAGATTGAATATTTCTGATGCCATTTGATTTGTTGATGTGCAGTAAATCCATCAGTAGTGGGTCGAAGGACACCTTTTGTGCCAGACACAGGTCACCTCTTAGTAGTCTGTAGCATACCAAGTATAGTGACAACTGCTCCATAAAGGAAAACCATGTACCTGGCCTGTGGAAGAAATCATACATCCTGCAGCTCCATAAAGGTAGAAACTCTTCTGACGTCTCCAACCATATACTGATTGCCATTGTCTTACACCTATTACAGGTGCTAGAAAATGTATTCAAATCCAGCTTATCAGATTCATCACTGACAACAGCCTACTATGCCCTAGACAACATGGTTACTGCCACATCATAGTATCACCACAATACTTTTTAGTTTAATTTCTAACATAAACCACAACAGAAACAGAGGCAACTTGACCCCTACAGTTTCTCTCAACCTGTCAAAAGCATTTTATGCAGTTTCCTGCATTACGTTAATTTAAAAACTTGTCTTATTGGGATTGGATAAATCACCACTGTCCTTGTCCTGAAGTTGCCTGTCCAATAGATCACAGGCTGTAAATTATCAAAATACTTCATTTTCCTTTCTCCCTGTCTCAGTAGGAGTACCCTGGGCATCCATTCTAAGACATCTACTCCTTAACATATTCATTAATGAATAAACATGCCACCATTATGTAGCATGCAGATGACTTGCCACTCCTCTGTACAGCTAAAAGCCTTAATGAGCTTCAAAAACTAACCCGGGAATCTTTAATCTCCAATTGAAGCCTGGTTCTCCAAAGTCCAATTGTTCCAGAATCCCCAAAAAATCTAAAGTAGTCCTATTTATCCCCAAACATATGTCTAGCCAGAAAGCAATCTTCATCCTAACCTCCTCGGATATTGCAAAATTGAAGTAGTATTCAATACAAAGCTGCTAGCAGTCACTTTTGATGAACAACTAAATTTGAATACCTTATCAAAGAAGCAGTTGAGAATGTACAGGATATCTCATTTTCTAATAAACTTGGCAAGAACAAACTCTGTGCGGAGACACATAACTGCAGACTTGCTGCTTCCTATACTACTCTATACCACTCATGTAAGGGTAACCTTACTAATCACACAATCCAGCCTATTTGAGCAATGGTGTACTAAAGTCACAAAATTTACCACCAAATTACCTTATGAGCACACCAAAGCCTTGCTGTTAAAAAAACAGTCACGGTTAGAGCTACCCCAGTACCCATACTTCTCACAGCTACTTATCAATCACAAACTCATCTACAAACCTTCTCACAGCTATTAACCAATCACAAACTTATCTACAAATCTCACAACTACTGACCAATCACAAACTCATCTGCAAACCTTCTCACAGCTACTAACCAGTCACAAACACATCTACAAATGTGACCAATGCCCAGTTCTTCAGTGTTACTTCCCAAATAAACAACTCAGCTCCACTTATAAACTATTGTTCAATATAACCCCATCTCATAACTTACCTGGTGACACTATACATTCCTCCTGTGTATATAGTCTCTGGAACTCATTGACCCTACTACTTAGACAAAATGACAATAAAAACTTTTCAAACTTAAACTAAAATAACACTTGCAGGAAACATGGCTCTATTCTAGTTCCATACCAGACTAACCCTACCCTGTCTTCACCTTTCTAGACAGCTCTTCCTCCCTCTTCTCTCTTCACCCACATGATCATTTATAAAACTACTATATTTACAATATGGCATGCCTCTTTTCATTCTGTTTCTACTTGTTCCCTATCTACAACTTATACCGATACTCCACACTCAAAATGCTTCCTACATTCTTTATTGTGCTTCTCTTTTTTCCTCTCCTATCCAGCTCTACTATCTTGCTGTCTTTTCTTTCCCAAATCTTTTCCACTCTACATGCCCTCCTTTCTCTTTCTCATATGAACTTATTCTAACTCTTGCAGAGCTAGGCTCTTCTCTTATTGCCTAGTGTCAACTCCAATCAAACTGGATCTTATCTAAGAGAGACGGATTCATTTTCCAATATGGACACTGCAGCATAACATAAGGGGAGGGCGTTGCACTCCTAAGTATGTCGGCCTTTTGATGAGATGTTATACCAAGTCCCATCTGCCTGGGCTAGCTTTAGCTCAGATGGATGTAAAAAATCCCATGACACTTATTGAAAGAGTAGGGAACTTTATTGTGTCAACAATGGAACAATACATATGACATAATATTTAAACATATATATATATATATATATATGGTTCCACTTCATATCATCGAATTACCATTTCATCGAATTGCAAATCATCGAGACCAAATCGTCGAAAACTCATTTAGTTGAAAACTCATTTCATCGCATCTCAAATCATTGAAAACTATGAAGCAACTACAAATAACATCCCAGACACTTTGTGCTACGTTTATGCAGGGGGGAAAGCCCCCCTGCACCCTCAGGAGCCCCCCACACCCCCCATAATTAAATATACCAACTCCAAGGTCACACTACAGTGGGGTTAGGAAATTACCTTTTTCCCCCACTGTAGTGCGACCTTCGAGTTGGTATATTTAATTACGGGGGGGTGGGGGGCAGAGCTCCCCACATGGGGGGTGCAGGGGGGCTTGCCCCCCTGCATAAACATAGTACAAACATTGTGGAATGTTATTTGTAGTTGCTTCATAGTTTTCAATGATTTGAGATTCGATTAAATGAGTTTTCGACGAAATGAGTTTTTGACGATTTGGTCTCGAAGATTTGCAATTCGATGAAATGGTAATTCGATGATATGAAGTGGAACCATATATATATATATATATATATGTATATATATATATATATATATATATATATATATATACACAATTCCCAGAAAAAAAAACAATAAGACAGTCAAAACCTGAGAATTTTTGAAAATATACACATTCATTCCTTCACTTTTTTCCACAACGATTTATGCAATTTTCACATAATTAATCTGCATACCCACAACTTGTGAAACAATAATTCCTCAAGTCTTTTCAACTAAATACATCATACAACTCCAAAAAAAATCTATCAACATAATTTTTATTCAAGATAAAAAATGTATTATAATGTCCATACATGATCATTTCCAAAGTTATAGGGTAAAGGAATTCAACCACATAATATTTTTCGACCTTAATTCTAGCACATTCTTGAAAAGCATAAAATAAAGTTTCTATTATACCACAAACATTACACAACCTTTATTCTTTAATCTTATATTTTATTTACCCCTTTGCTGTGGGCAACTGAAGCTTGATAAAGGATATATATGTATTTTGGGGCAGCTTTTAGTACAGAGATAGGTTATGTCATATTTTCAGAAACCATCGGAGAGTAACTGATTTTACAGATTTTTTGGCAATATGGGTAAATATTGGAGAAAGTTAAGATGTCCTAAAGGAAGGCAAATGAATAAAGCTTATGGGAAAGAATGCTGATGACACAGGTGTGAAACGGGAGGCAATATAACTGTGGTCTGATTATGGGGTTATTCAGCAATAATTAGTGTTCTTTGCTAACATAAACACTGTGCTGAGCAGAAACATGGTGGGAGGGACAGATTCAAAGACACACAAGTTCAATCTCACTACAGTGAAAAACAGTGTGGTATGCATTATAAGCAAATTACCACTTAATGATACACCAGTAAGGGTCAGCTTGCTAATGAGAACTACTGCATAAGCAAATGATGACAGAAAGCATAGTGGAGTGATTAAAAAAAATATAAAATTATGATGGTCTGTGATAATCATGTTTTCCTTACAGCACCATTTAAGTATGAGCAGGGTTATCACTTGTGCAGTAATAGAAGGAGTCGCATCTAACATCTATTTTAGTCACTCCAAATGCTGTAGAAGCTGCTTTGGAAACCAGTGCCTATGTGTACCGCTGCTCTACACATCACAAAAGGGTTCATCACTGCTTGACATACTATCACCTCCATTATCTGGAAATAGTTAACTGCTAATATGTTGGCTGAGCTATCATACAGGAACTGGTTGCCTGGTACAAACCTTAAATGACATCAGGGATGATTATAGCATGTCTATCCCAGTAGATATAAAGCTTTGTTTAGCATTAATCATTCCTTTTACAAGGACCTTCCAACATCCACAATTACTGATGAGGGCTATGCTGGAGCTAGAAGAGTGCCATCCATGTCCACATAAGTGACCACAGCTGGGGGTGCAATCAATAGTGGAACCAGAGATGTGCACAAAAAGAATCATGTTGATCTGCAGTGTGCAGCTGTTCTCTGCCCTGACTATGCCTGCCATGTGCATGCAGCTACAGGGACACACTAATGGCTACCAAGCGGGCTGCCATGCCCTGCAATTGTTGGAGGCATTCATGGAGGCCAAGGACATCTTCATGCAGACCACAGCGCACATTGAGCACCTGCAATATGGTCTGAACAGCATACACCTGTGCTTGGGCCATAGCCATGAAAATCTGTGCCTATGGTAACACCAGTATCATGTAATATTTGTACCTCAGGTTACTGATGGCTAACAATATACTTTTCCCCAATGACATATGTATGCATGTTGGAGGATGTGACTCTCTCAAATGTTGACCATATTTCTGCTTCATGAAAACCACGTGTGAGATGCACATGTAGTGGATGTCCTTAACTAAATATTGGTGATGCAGGTGCACTATCTTGGGTCTCTACAGTCTCATTGGCTGCAAAGGAGATGAACATGCTTTCCACTATTAGTGTTGATGTCAATGCTACTGTGTCAGACTGTGCTATGTGTGCTATGCCATTACTCTCAGCCTTTACAGATGTACTGACCTCAGGCATTAAGTCTTGTATTGATGGATCCTCTCCCAATGTAAACTGTTAACAAATACAGATAACTTAACAGAGTTTAAGCTGGTCCATGTGAGACCCCCCACCAATACTGCTGCTTCCCAGGAATATACAGAAGCTATGAACACATACGTACCTGTCAGTGCAGGATGTGTCCATTGCTGTCCTGATGTCCCTAGAGACAGAAAGGCAGTATGCTATGTGTAAGTTTTCTAACTATGCTATGTGAACTACCCCGGTAAACAAATATAAATAAATAAATAGGTACACTGAGCAGAGGTGCTCACCAGTACACAACTCTTTCAGTGCATCCCCCGCAAACACCTGGGCAGTATTCATGTGCACTATAGGTGTTCAGGTTGAAGTCCTAATATTCTTGGTTGACAGTAAAGCACAAAATGAAGTCTGCATACACCAGATAGATGAACTACAAATGTTCTACATAACAGACATTTGCAACCAGTTGCATAGTTAAGATGAGACAAAGAGGGCAGATGTCTCAGGCACAATGTATTAGAGGGCGTGATCCACAGATGCCAATTGCCCTTGAGTGCATTAGCTTTCAGGAAGCCGACATTACATTTGCACTCAAAACCTGCAGTGTGGCATAAACTGTAGCAGCTGGTTCTTACAAATTCCAAAGATCATAGATCTCTAAGAATGGTCCTGCCTTGTTCCTCCATTTTTTTTTTGCTTCTCAGCTTTTGAGGAGTGTAGAAGTAGAGCTTGCTGCTTATATAAGAAGTGGCAAATTAAGGACTGCTTATAGCTGAGAGGGCACCCAAGTGGGATAAGGCACTGGGTGCCAAAATTGGTAGATACACCTTTGTTTGCCACCATTCAAATGGAGCATGCTAAACTGACAGCCTGGCATCACTGACTAGTCTAAAACCCATATCCAAGCCACCTCCTAGAATCTATGTCCTGTCATTGTCACCTCTGAGTGTTATTAGGAAGTACTTCATCTCTCTGAGCTGACAATTTGTTTTGGATTCAGACTCAGTGCAGTATGGCAACAGCTATACTTTCTTCCTGGTTCCATGCATGCAAGATGATGTCAGTCATTCTCTGACACAGCTGCAGTATGGTATGATTGTGCCCGCTATCAGCATTTATCTGTCTCACCATTTCCTGATGCACCTGATCTCTAAAGGCCTTATCTCCTTTATACATCTCAAGGGTAAGCTTACCATGTTGTGGTACAAATTTCACAGAGGGTTATCATTCTTTTGGTGATATGACAGCTCCAGTACACCTGTGGAAACACACATGGAGCTCTGTGTGTATACAGGACTGCCCATGCTGGACAATACCCACTGATTCTTCCTACCCTATGGTTGTTACTGTCTTTGGCAATGGTATTACAGAACTGCTGCTTGACATGTGGTCCACATACACTAGTACCCACAGCACAATCTGTCTAAACAACTTCAGACCCAGCACTGGCCTCTATTTGGGTAGGCAGCATAGGCTCCCTGTGCTTTTCCTGAATCAACAGCCTCTGCATGTGTCATCTGTCATGCCTGTTTTCCATACTCTGTGCAGTCATCCTCCACAAAAGACTACAACCTGTTGTTCTTGGACAGTGGCGTAGAGATGGCTGTTCTTCCCAACATGGAAAAAGCAACTGTTCACTGTGGACATGTTGTTTGGACATGTTCACCCTCCTTCCAGAATTACATTTCCTGTATGTTTCTTGTGCTCTAACCATGTTGGTGTCCCCACCAAAGCACAAAATTAACCATATCTCTGTCAAGGCTATTGCAGTGTTAGAAAACTGCAACCAGTATGGTATGACAGGTGTGTGGCAGCCATATACTCTGGAGTTATCCTTGCAAAGTGATGTACATTGTCAACACAACTGTCTGCTTTTGATTTCTTTGTCACTGTATGTTGTAGTCTAGCCATTTCTGTAGTGCAATCTATCTAAGTAAGGTGACCACACTATTCATTATGATATTAAGGGGATTATAACATGGTAATTTTACTAATTAGAGAATATGGTGAGATTTTTATCTCAATCCTAGTTTGCTTCGAGCAAATACATTGTGACCAATGTAGGTGTGTGTGCAACTTTGTAGCTGGCCCAGACTATTATACATTTTCAGTGCAGTAATGTGCATGGGCATCTTGCTACTCAGCTGTTCACTGAACATGGAGGTCACATAGTATGTGTGCACTCAGCCATCATCCTGGCTTGCATTGTGTTGCTGTACATAAGTATCATGTTGTTATTTTACCCATGGATCTGCTTTGTGTGGTATCTGCAATGATGGCCCCTGTGCTCTTCACCTGTTGCACACTTAGCACAGGGAATGCCAGCTGAGGAATACGTATGAGGATCCCCTGTGCAAATGTGATGTCTGGCGCCTGCTTTCCAAGGCATTGAGTGATACCATGGACATCACTTGCTCTGATAAGATTGTTGGCACAAGCATAGTGACCTTCTCTGCCAGTGGAAAGAACAAGTCAGAGAGAGACACACAGACTATTTCATTAAGAATTAACTGTATGCTCTGTTATGCTACAGCATACTTTAATACATAGATAAAGGTTGCTCCTAATGCCCATGGAAAGTCTGTGTAATTAACTAATTCATTAATTAATTTGCATTTGCTTACTGGAAAAGACCAACAAGAAAACTCCTTTCCAGTGGTGTTCTGGGAAGAAAAGCTCCTTTTTGATATTAATACAATAACAAAAACATAAGAAGGAATAAGCTTCAATACAGAAGAATGAATGACCATTAATACAACAGTTTAAAAGTACCGATAAGTATGAAAACAAAGGCTGAAGTCTATCAACAATGGCAAAATTAATTCAGGTGCATGGTTTAACAAAGTTTGTACAGTGAGGTATGTATCTACAATTGCAATTAATATAAGAATGACATTTAAGAGGATCCCCATGCTGTGGAACAGACTTCCCATCCATGTGAAGCAGAGTCCATCCCTGACTCTATTTAAGCATAACCTTGACCAATGGATGGGTAATCAGAAATTCACCCTGGGTCTGGTATCTATATCACTGATTGACAGAAGCAGACAGTAATGCCCAAACTAATATAACCCCCATAACCTCTATCAACTTCATAACTAAAGAACCCCTCCTAATAAATACCCATTATACACAGGGACACAAATAAACTGGATTGCAAAGCTAGGCTTATATAGGTCTTGGTCAATTCAACCTCCTATGAACCTATGAACTCATGAACCTATAAGACTTTACACAAAATAGTGGTGAATCATAATCCGATGAATCTGAGTATTAGGATGGAGACATAGTGTATGTAGAATACAAAAAAGTGATGAATGATAAAGTAAAGAAATGTTAGAAAGACAAAACCTGTCTTTAATTTATTTATTTTGTACTTTCTGATGCAGAAGAGATAGCAGGAAATTGACCTGCCTCTCAGAAGAGGAGGGCATGACTTTCCCAGAGTAAGTGCTCTGTCTGCTGCCAGACCAGTCTGTCTCTGCTTCACCTGCTGACCAAAGCACTGCCCAGTTTTGTATTTCTGTTTAAAAGTAACTATTGCAGAGTTCTTCACTGCTTGTAGAAATATTACATAGTTTTATTTGCACTTGTAATTGTGTAACTGCCATTACTCATGGCATTGCCATCATCTGCATGCCAACTGCATTGACCCAGTACTTACCCTGCATGTACCTTGGCAGTTAGGCTGCATTTCTACTTTGTAGTAGTTCAGCATTTTATTTCTTATTTCCTTTTAGGAATCTAATTATCACTGCATACGTGCTCATCGTCCTTGTCTGACTGGTATCTTGTAGCCATGTACCCATGGCACTATCCTTTACTGTGTCAGTTGCTACTAGAATGGCATGGAAATGGCAACTGTAATGAAGCTGCATAAAGTGCAGGAGGCTTACTTTCAAGTTAGGCTATTAAAAAATAAGTTACTTATTCACTATCTGCTCATGCTGTTATTCTTAGGCACATTATATGTGCCCACCTCTGCCAAGCTGTGCATGACAACTCCACATATACTTGTTTTCCAAAAGGTGGATATATACACACTCACACACACACACACACACACACACACACACACACACACACACACACACACACACACACACATGCACACTGGTTACCATCCATAAGTTGTCTAAGGGTCATAACATAGGCATTCTCCAAGCATTTAAACATACTGCTTTTGTCCTCTTCTCTTTCTCTCTGCCATCTTCTTTTGCATTCATTTTTTTCTCTGTTGTTTTATCTCCATTTACGTTCACTTCTTCTGCAGTATCAGCCTTAAAAAAGATGTGGTGAGGTAGCAGTAACTGCACCCTACACCAAACTACACACTATGTCCTGGGTCCTCAGCCCTCAGCTGTCCCAAGGCCAGCTTCTCTGCAGTGGGGGGAGGTAATGAAGGTTCTCCTATCAGGGGTGACCTGAAGGGCTCACTGGTGTCTCTTTTGTTGCTTCTCTGGAGATCAGTGTAGGCTGCACCTTCGAAAGTACCAAGGGAGAGTCCTCTTGAGTCATCCAGTGGCAGGTACAGCACCGGTCAAAACTGATGTGGACCCAAGTCTGGAGACACAGATACTACTCTGAATTGCATATTCATACAGCTGGCAGTATTGCATAACTGCGCAGACCTGAACATTGGGCCTCCAGTCACAAAGGCCACGAATGATGTCAGTTGCAGAAATGACTGACATCTGGACTGATTCCCCATTGGCAGGTGGTCCTCACCCTAATATATTCACATCATGGTGGTCCCCTTCCTTGTGTATCACTCAACCTCCACTGTTTGCTGCGCAGTCCTCCTCATCATCACCAGTTCTCTACCCTACATCTGTTGATGCCTCTCCATTATGAACCCTACCCTTTTTGTAGCAGCACTTGTTTGTGTTATATATTTGTGTGTCTGCCCCTGCTACCATCCCTACACCCTCCTTTCTAACCACATCATCCTCCATTTCCCTTCCCTCTTCTTTTTCTTCTTTAAAATAGAGCAAATGTCCAGCAACAATATATATATCTGTATATAAATGTCTCCTCCTTCCCCCACCTTATGCTATTTTTTTTCTTTCCTATTCACCTTCTGTGTCTTCCTTTTCTTGCTTCCCCTTTTCAGCTGTCCTATCACCCCATTTCCTTTCATTTATAAAATAAACA
>NC_056726.1:1312873653-1312943653 GCF_019279795.1 Protopterus annectens | reverse complement strand
GGAGAAAGATAGTACAGAGAAGAACGGGGAAGAGATAGAATTGGGTATATGGGGTAAGGGAGAGATGAGTTAAGGGGGGAAGGGGAGTAAGGAAGGGAGTGGGGAGAAAGTACAGAGAAGGATGGGGAAGAGATAGAATTGGGTATATGGGGTAAGGGAGAGATGAGTTAAGGGGGGAAGGGGAGTAAGGAAGGGAGTGGGGAGAAAGATAGTACAGAGAAGGACGGGGAAGAAGATAGAGAATGGGGGTATGAAATAGGTGTGTTACTGGGGAATTCATGTGGGATGGGAGCAGGAGCATTCCCAGAGGGCTTTTAGATAAAAAATTATTTTTATGAGACCCATTGCTCCTACTTCTATTGGAATTGTCTGGGTGTCCTTATTCCACATTGCCCTTATTTCTGCCTGCAAATCTTGGTATTTTATAGCTTTGTGTCTCTCTGTACGGAAGACACTGAAATCACTGGGTGAAGCAATTTCAAAGATCAATGCCACTTTTGTATTCTTTTCATGGACTACTATATCTGGTTTTCTCACATCAATTTTTTGAACTGTGATATAAACGTCATCATTTTCTACAGTGCTTTTGTGGCTCATGTTTCCAGTGCTTCTCAGTAACTTCAATATTATAATGTTTGCACAATCCCCAGTGCAACAGTCTTGCCACATTATTATGCCTTTCAGTATACAGGCCTTCTGCCGTGTATCACTGTATCTCTGTTCACTGTGAGAGACAGAGCTTTGAGCAGCCTATCTGTCCCTGGAGGAGTGGTTTCAGCCCAGAAATTAGTAGTTTATTGGCCATTTTGGGCTAATTTCTCTCTCTTTCATTTCCCTGCTATAAATCCTGCATTTGCGAGGTTTTTGCGCTAGTATACATCTCAGCAAGCTCCTGCCTGGTGCCCTGCAGAGTTCTACAGCAGCAGAGAGGCAAAAGAGAGACTTTGGAGTGATTAGGTATCATTTTTCTGCATTTTCTTGCTTCCTTTAGCTAATTCCGCCTAAAACGCAGATTTTCTAGAGTTTCTGTGATTTTAAAAAGCTTGTTTTAGCTACATATTGTACTTATTTTACTGCCTGCACTTTAACAAAGTCGTTTTTGTGTTTAAATTACCTATTTAACTGCTGTAGGCTACACACTCAAATGTGATAGCCATTTCTGTACACTTAAAGTGTTTTTTTGATTGTATCTGCTTTATTTTCTGAAAGAAACAAAAAAAATATACTTGTTTTCCCACCTTTCTAAGCTAGTATAGTCCAGTTTTCAGGTCATTGCTGAATTCAGGGCAGTGTTACAAGTTTCTGTGTTTGCCCATACCTTACTTGGATAGAAGGAAGTTTCTCTGTTCACTGTGAGAGAGGGAGCTTTGAGCAGCCTGTCTGTCCCTGGAGGTGTGGTTTCAGCCCCGAAATTAGTAGTTTATTGGCCATTTTGGGCTAATTTCTATCTCTTTCATTCCCTGCTATAAAACCCACATTTGCGCGGTTTTGTGAGCCGCGCCGGTTATCTAGGGTATAACTATTCCCATCTCCACAAAGTCTACTCTTCAATTTTTCCCTTGGAAGTAGACAAACTTTCAACTTATGCACTCAAACCATTTGCTTCTCATCCAGGGAATTGCTCAAAACGTATAGCAAGCACTAATAAACCTTAGCACTAGACCCCCCCATACTGTAGAAAAGGACAAGGCTCTCTAATCGACCTTACCAGCCAGTCAGTAAAACAGTTCACTGTACCTATCCAGGCATGTCCAAAGGGCAGTTTCAGGTGTACTCTCTGGTCCAACTCGTGAATCTGGGCATTTTGAGGAAATGTTACAACTGCCTCATGTACACAGACAACCCTCTCCTCCTTCAACCAAACACCAATACATGTGAGAGATGCCATTATACAGCCAAACTGGAGGCTAAGCTCTCTCAACCCAAGACTGGACCAGGCAGTCAAGAGGAAAATGGAATTACTTGCATCACACCACCAGTCTCACACAGAACTATGAAACCAGCACCGGCAAAAAACACACATAAATACACAAAAACATATTCGGAGGCTCTAAATAAAAATCTGCAAAAGCAATAGAGACTTCCAAAGCAGATATCCAAGCAACCTCCACCCCCCAACACAAACCATGAAACACATACTCCATGAAACCAGTGTGCCATGCAATCACAGCCCTTAAGGCAAAATAACATACCCAACACACTAGTAATAGGTGACTCTATAGTCAGGCACACTGACGTCCCACTAACTAAGCTGAACAAAGAGAAGGTTACTGTTAGCTGCCTGTCAGGTGCCAGGATCCGCCACATAACACAAGCACTCAGGTCACTCCAGAACAAGTACAAATACCACTCTGTCATTGTCCATGTTGGTGTGAATGACCTGAGCTGTACCTCCCTGGACTACACGAAAAGAGACATAGAGGAACTCTCTGATCACATAGCCCAGGCCAGTATGACCCTGACCCTGAGTAGCATCCTGTCCTCACCAAGAATGATACCACAGTATAGAGAAAAAATTATCAGTTTTCAACAATTGGCTAAGGTTCTGGTGTCATTCAAAGGGGATCCAGTGTCTGTCAGCCTGGGATGACATGCTCGACAAGCCACGCTGCTTCACTAGAGATGGTTTGCACCTGTCACCCTTAGGCTTCCAAATACTGGTCAAGGCTCTTGCCACCCCTATAGTGCCTTTTTTTAGGCAAGGCTCAAAAGACAAACCCACCGCTGTAAATAGCACAAGTAACAAAAAGCTGAGGGTAATGCTACTCAACGCCAGAAGTCTAAACCTCAAAATGCACACACTCGAGGTACTCCTCAGTATGGATAATATCGATATATGTGCAGTAACAGAAACCTGGTTTAAGGCTCCAGAGACCACACCAGCACTACCAGGCTACAACTCATACCATACATTTCGGCCACAAAAGGCGGGGGCGTATCCATATTCATCAAGGATACTCACACCTCCAGGTTAGTGGCATAGCACGATGCTTCAGAGATCATCCACGTGCAACTAACAATGGGAAAAACTGCTATTCAAATTATAGCTTGCTACAGATCAGCCACCATGTCCCAGGACCCCCACTCCGCATTCCTGGAAACACTGGGAAACATAAAGGCCCTACCAAACACCCTGATATTGGGTGATTTCAATTACCCAAACATTAACTGGCAGAACTACTCAAGCACGGACTTCCTTGCCCAACATTTCCTAGAATTTATAAACTCAAACGCCCTGGATTAACTGGTCAACACCTCCACCAGAGGTGATAACATATTGGACCTGGTCATCACCAACATGGGCGACCGGTGTCCCACACCAGAGGTCAACCCCTCGCTGGTTAGATCTGACCATAAACAAATCACTCTGGATATTCACATTCCGCCACCACCCCCGGTCAAAGAAACCACCGTGAAAAACTTTTCAAAAGCAAACTTCACGTTACTTAAGACCGAGGTGGGAAGTTTCAAAGCCCCCATGCTAAAAGATAATGCTGTCCAAGCTGAAAAATCCTTTACTAATGCATTCTATGGGCACCTATAAGAATGCATGGATTGTGCTATCCCAAACAAAACCAAGACTCACTCCTCCAAGAAAAGTAAACTAGTCTGGTGGATCCCTGCCATAAACAAGCTATACAATAGAAGGAGGAAACTAGTGCAGAAAAGGTTAGGTTAAAACAGCCCTCTCCAAAGCCAAAAACACAGCATCAATGGGACGAGATGGTGTCCCAGGCTGCGCCCTACACAAATTCAAAGATGAAATAACCCCTCACATAAACACACTGTTTAAGCTCAGCATCTCCACAGGCTACGTGCCCACAGAGTGGCACACAGCAACAGTTGGCAACCCATCTCATGACGTAGGGATTTATGTTCAGGTTGGTGAGCTTGTCTATAATACCTGAGTGGGAAATGGTGTCGAAGACCTTTGCGAGATCTAGGTAGGCTGTGTGGACCACCTTTCCCTCGTCTATAGCCTTGGTAACTGTCTCAAAGAAGTCCACCAGGTTTAGGAGGCATAATCTGCCCTTTACAAAGCTGAACTGGGTAGGGTCCAGTGTTTGGAGGTTCCCAATGTCTCTGTTAATGAGTTCCATGATGATGCGCCCCATAGCCTTGCAGACCAAGCTAGTCAGGCTTATAGGGTGATAGTTCCCGGGGTCTGTTGTGGCTCCACCTTTGTTGGGCAGAATAACCACTGTTGTGCGCCACTCTATGGGTACGTAGCCTGTGGAGAGGCTTAGTTTGAACAGTGTGTTTAGATGAGGGGTTAGTTCATCTTTGAGCTTGTGTAGGACGCAGCCTGGGATACTGTCCTGTCCCATTGATGCTGTGTTTTTGGCTTTGGAGAGGGCTGTTTTTACCTGAGTGTCTGTGATTTCAGGGACTCTACATTCTTCTGGTATGTTTATGAGCCCTCTTGGGGGTGAGAGGGGGGTGAAGTTTGCGCTGAACCTGTCTGCCAGGATGTTGGTGATATCGGTCGGTTCAGTGTATTTTGTGCCATTCTGCACTAACTCTGAGCAGATCTGAGCATTGTCACTTAGATTCTTGACATAGCTAAAGAATGCCTTGTGGTTATCTTTGGAGTCCTTGGCAATTTTTCTTTCAAAGCTCGCCTTGGATGATTTTATGAGGGATTGTAGTTTCTTGCTGATACTGATCAGGGATGTCTTCCCTTCTTGGGATTTTACTCTTTTCTGTACTAGTTTCCTCCTTCTATTGTATAGCTTGTTTTTGGCAGGAGTCCACCAGACTGGTTTCCTTTTCTTAGAGGAGTGAGTCTTGGTTTTGCTTGGGATGGCATGATGCATGCATTCTTGTAGGTGCCCGTAGAATGCATTAGTAAAGGATTTTGCAGCTTGGACAGCATTATCTTTCAGCATGGGGGCTTTGAAACTTTCCACCTTGGTCTTAAGTAACATGAAGTTTGCTTCTGAAAAGTTTTTCATGGTGGTTTTCTTGTCCAGGGGTGGGGGTGGAATGTGGATATCCAAAGTGATTTGTTTATGGTCAGGTCTAACCAACGAGGGGTTGACCCCCAGTGTGGAACACCAGTTGCTCATGTTGGTGATGACCAGGTCCAATATGTTGTCACCTCTGGTGGGAGTGTTGACCAGTTGAACCAGGGTGTTTGAGTTTATAAATTCTAGGAAATGTTGGACAAGGGAGTTAGTACTTGAGTAGTTCTCCCAGTTAATGTTTGGTTAATTGAAATCACCCAGTATTAGGGTGTTTGGTAGGACCTTTATGTTTCCCAGTGTTTCCAGAAATGCGGAATGGGGGTTCTGGTACATGGTGGGTGATCTGTAGCAAGCTACAATTTGAATTGCAGTTTTGCCCATTGTTAGTAGCACGTAGATGATCTCTGAAGCATCGTGCTGTACCACTAACCTGGAGGTGTGGGTATCCTTGATGAATATGGATATGCCCCTGCCTTTTGTATTTCGGTTTAGGTTCTGTGGCCAAAATGTATGGTTTGAGTTTTAGCCTGGTAGTGCTTGGGTGCTCTCTGGAGTCTTAAACCAGGTTTCTGTTACTGCACATATATCAATTGTCTCCATACTGAGGAGTGCCTCGAGTGTGTGGATTTTGAGGTTCAGACTTCTGGCATTGAGTAGCATTACCCTCAGTTTTTTGTTACTTGTGCTATTTACGGTGGTGCGTTTGTCTTTTGAGCCTTGCCTAAAAAAGGCACTATGGGGATGGCAAGAGCCTTGGCCAGTATTCGAAAGCCTAAGGGTGACAGGTGCAAGCCGTCTCTAGCAAAGCAGCGTGGCTTGTTGAGCATGTCATCCCAGGTGGACAGACACTGCATCCCTTTTGAATGACACCAGAAACTTAGCCAATTGTTGAAATTGAGAAATTTTCTTTATACCGTGGTGTCATTCTTGTTGAGGGCAGGATGCTACTCAGAGTCAGTGTCATACCGGCCTGGGCTACATGATCAGAGAGCTCTTCCATGTCTCTTTTCATGTAGTCCAGAGAGGTACGGCGCAGGTCATTCACACCAACATGGACAATGACAGAGTCATATTTGTACTTGTTCTGTAGTGACCTGAGTGCTTGTGTTATGTGGCGGATCCTGGTGCCCGACAGGCAGTTAATAGTAACCTTCTCCTTATTCAGCCTAGTGAGTGGGACGTCAGTGTGCCTGACTATAGAGTCACCTATTACTAGTATGTTGGGTATGTTATTTTGCCTTAAGGGCTGTGATTGCATGACACACTGGTTTTGTGAAGTATGTGTTTCATGGTTTGTTTTGGGGGGTGGAGGTTGCTTGGATGTTTGCTTTGGAGGTCTCTGTTGATTTTGCAAATTTTTATTTAGAGCCTCCAAGTATGTTTTCATGTATTTATGTGTGTTTTTTTCCAGTGCTGCTTTAAATGGTTTATGTGAGACTGGTGGTGTGATGCAAGTATTTCCTTTCTCCTCTTAACTGTCTGATCCAGTCTTGGGTTGAGAGAGTTTAGCCTCCAGTTTGGCTGTATAATTGCATCTCTCGCATGTATTAGTGTTTGGTGGTAGGAGGAGGGGGTTGTCTGTGTACATGAGGCAGTTGTAACATTGCCTCAAAATGCCCAGATTCACCAGTTGGACTGAAGAGTACACCTGAAACTGCCCTTTGGACATGCCTGGATAGGTACAGTGAACTGTTTTACTGGATGGCTGGTAAGGTCGAGTAGAGCCTTGTCCTTCTGTACAGTACAGGAGGGTCTAGTGCTAGGGTTTATAAGTGCTTGCTATAAGTTTTGAGTAAGTGCCAGGCCGAGAAATGAGTGGCTTGAGTGCTTAAGTTGAAAGATAGTGTGCAATAGATGCTAGCCTTTCTGATACTGAGTGTTGCTTTTATCACGTCTATCTTTCTGAGCATTTTTGTTGACTGATTCCCTCTTCTGTACTTTTCTAACAGTGACCGACACTTCTTGTCTTAATTGCTTTATAGTTTTCTCTATTCGATACTTCCATGACAACTGGGTCATAGTTGCCACAATTTCCTATTCCTTCTCTTGCTGTGCAACTCCATCTAAACTTTTGTACTGATTTACTACTTAAGGCTCCAAAGTATTTTTGCATGGCAACCATTAGATGCTTCCCACTACACTGGTTTCTCCTTAATTTGGGGATTCATTATTATATCATGCTGTGATGTTATCATAGTTAGATTTTCTACACTAAATCCTTTACTTCACAGATAATCCATAACTTCGGTTTCTATTTTTTTAATTTTCTTATATTTTGTATTGTAAAATATTCCATATCCGGATACCTTTGCCTGTATTTCTCTTCAAATATCTTTGGTGCTGCTTTTTTGTATGGATTAGTTTTGCTTTCTCCTTTGCATAAATATTACATCATATTAAATCTCTCTTTCTCTCCCATGTCCATATTTCTTCTTCAGATGTCTCCTGTTCCATCTGTTTCTCCTTACTTGGCAGATTCATTGTTCTATCATGCTGTGACATAACTTGTGTTAGACTTTCTACACTAAATCCTTCACTTTGCAGTTATTCCATAACTTCAGCTTCTATTTTTGGAGAACCTCTAGTTTATCAATCTTCTGTTCTACATTCCCCCTTTCTGATCTTATTTATTTATTTAGTTATTTTATTTTACATTTGTTGACCGGGTTTGTCCGACTGAGCTAAGTAGCCCTTTTTCAGCGGCGGCCAGGGGAGAAAAGCTCCATATGTTCTACAGATTAGCATTTACAAAAATAAGTAAACACTCAACAACTGGTTTACAGAAAATATTCAAAGCAACATATACACGAGAAACAAGGATTTACTATAGTAAACTAATCATTATGTCTGTCAGATTTAGAATCCTACATCATTCAGAAGGACTAACAAAGTTTTTCACCAGACATAAAATCTTACATTATGCAGATAAGAATGTATGTAATGTGCTTAGGATAGAGAAGTTAATGTGAGACAAGGTCTAGAGAGTTAGAGAAAGTTACATAGGTTAGGAGCAGATAGAGGTGTGCAGTTAGGGTTGATAAACTGTTTAAGGGGGGTGGGTACAGAGGCAGGTCCATTTGCTTAACAGGTATTCTTCAGTGGCTAGCTTGAATTGACTTATTTTTGTATTGTGAAATTTTCCATATCTGGGTATCTTTGCCTGTATTTATCTTCAATTATCTTTGGAGCTGCTTATTTGTATTAATTAGTTTCACTTTCTCCTTTGCATAAATATTGCATCATATCAAATCTTTCTCTTTCCCATCTCCATTTTTCTATTTTATGCCTTTCAAAAATCTCTAGATTTTGTTCTTTATATTTTTGCACTTCCTCATTGCTTCATTTTCAGAATGGCCCTAGGCTTCTTGGTCTATATAATGTTTTTCATGAATTTACTGACAGTTTTTCTTGTGCAAGCACTTTCCTCTAATTTCTCTCTTAATCTTTAGTAATATTATATCATTTATTTCTTATCCTCAGTAGTCCACTCTATCATCTTTATGGCTGCTTTTTGTTCTGTCAGTTTTTGTGAGTTTTGTGGCCTGCTACTTCCTTCTACAACAGGGGTACCATCCTCCCCCTGAGCCTGGCTTAACCCCATTGTAGGAATGTTTCCATGTCTTGAGGATTCAACACTGTCATTTTTTTCTAGTCTAGCACCAGTGTGCTTACCAGGATTGGGCACTTTTTTATCCTGGGACTTCTGTATCCAGCTGTCTTTTTAATTTTTTAACCTACTTCCATTCATAGAACCACGGTGGTGCAGCGGTTAGCATTGTCGCCTCACAGTAAGAGGTTCTCCCATTCGATTCTCGGCTGGAGCAGCTTCTGTGTGGAGTCCGCATGTCCTCCCTGTGGTCGAGTGACGTTAAAGACATGCAGGTAGGTGCGAGCGTGAATGGGTGTGCCTTCGTCGGGCTGGCAATTTGGCACCGTAAAAATCCACTGCCAATCATGAGCGGACCTGAGTTCCACTGTGGCGACCCCTAACCAGGGAAAAGCCGAAAGTCAACCTACTTCCATTCATGATATATGCTATATAAAATACAGTCTATATATATATATATATATATATATATATATATATATATATATATATATCAGTGTCGTCTTGGGAAGATTTTATAAAAACAGGGTCCACCTCGTGATGTTACTCACCAAGACTTGAGGATAAATTCAGTTCCTGCAATACTACTCTCCTTTGCTTGCTGATTTTATCTTCTCCCCATTCAGACGCCTGTCCCTCTATTCTTCACTAGTAAGAAGTAACTAAGGTTCACTAAATTCATCTAAGAGTCTCTAGCTATCCCTTTGGGACATTTTTCAATTAAACATGTATTTGTAAAGCATATATTCAGAAGAGATGATGTAGACACACTAAAAAAGTGTTCCAAAATAAGAAAGTCTGAAGCATTCACAACAGAATTAGTCTTAGTAAGTTGTGAGAAGAAGACTATTTGTAACTGACTAATTGCTCACCAACACACTGACACACTAAGAAAGTGATAATGGTTCTTACAGTTCTGATCTCATAGAAAACTGATTGTGAGTGAAGAAGGGAGTGTGAGGAGATTTAAGGTACGAATAGGTATTTGTTCACATTCAGGAATATAGTTTATCCTGGTGTTGAGCAAGAACAGAACCAGCTTTTGGCAATGAAGTGTTTCGGAATGGTTTTAAAGGATGGGAGGGAGAGTGTTCACCTGATGGGTACAGGTAAGGTGTTGCAGGCTTTAGCAACATGGTATGAACATAGACAATGCCCAGCAGATTTGATAATTTTGTGAACAAACAGGAGTTTTGGCCACTGTATAATGATGCTCAACTGGGAACATAGTTGTGTAGAATGTTATTTAGTGGTGGACAAGAAGATGGATCCTGGAAAAGTTTATACATGGTAAGAAGTAGTGTAGATGTTTGTTGATGGGGTAGTACTAATCAATTTAGGCTTTCTAGTGCTATACAGTAGTGGGTTCTGAAAGGGGCATTTGCTGCAAATTTAGCAATTTTGATATAGCATTGTTCAAGTTTTGATTTTTGTGATACCTGGAAGTTAGCAAGGATGGGAGTGCCATAAGTGTGGGGAGGAGATAAGTAGTGGCAAGTGTAGTTTTAGTTGCTTTGAACAAGTTTTTGACTCTGTAAAACATCTCTGCTTTTGGTGAGTTTTTCTTATGCAATTTTGTATATGCAGGCTGAATTTAAGATTATCATCCACTGTCATCCGTAATAATTTGCTATGGGAAGTGACTTTAATGGTTGTATTATCAAGAGAGAAGACTTTACATTTTTTTAATGAAAGAGGGCTTTGGGAAAAAGTTTACTTTTTAGGACTGAACATGAGTTGTGAGTTACAAAGCCATTTTTCAGTGGCTGTCAAAGTTTCTATAGCATTTTTTTAGAGGTGTGCCATGTTGTCAGATATACAAATGAATGTGGAGTCATCTGCATAGTATATTAGGGAGGCTTGTTGTGTGGATGTGTGTGTGGGGGGTGTTGTTGAGAATTTTAAAGAGGAGAGGACCAAATATAGAGCATTGTTGTACACAGGTGGTGACTGGGAGGTATGGAGAGAGAGTGGAGTGCCATTTTACTCACTGATACCTATTGGACATGCTTTTTAACCATGAAAGGGTAGGCTGAGAGATACCTAATGAGGACATTTGAAGTAGAAGTTTGCTGTGACAAACTACATCAAAGGATTTAGAGAAGTCTAGAAATAAGGAGCAGACTAGTTTGCCATTATCTCTAGCTTTATTGACAGTATCTATATACATTACAAGTGTAGTGTTAGTACTATTGGAAGGATTGAAGCCATGTTGTGTGAGGGATAGAACTTCTTCCTGCAGGAGATACTGTATTTTACCAACTGTTTTTGAATCAATTTTTCAAGTATTTTGGAGAGGGGGATAAGATTGCTATAGGTCTAAGGTTAGTAATTTATTATCTAACAATAATTATGCTGGTTGGGGAGGGGGTGGGTGCACAAGGCTGTAGTAGCACATTTCTATGCTCTGGAACTGACAGAGATTTGGGACGTTTGAAAGGGACTACATGCTTGGCTAATTTTGTGGACTGGAGGGACTCTGGCTATATAGAGAGATGTTGCTATGTGTTTAATAGGGCATTTATAGAGATGTCACTGTGATGTTTTGGTAGCATATAAGAAATAATGTTTACCAAATGAGTCTGAGAAGCAGTAGTGGTTTTGTAGCATGCATTCAAAGGTAAGGGATTAACTCATGCATTCAAAGGTAAGGGATTAACGCATGCATTCAAAGGTAAGGGATTAACGCATGCATTCAAAGGTAAGGGATTAATGCATGCATTCAAAGGTAAGGGATTAACGCATGCATTCAAAGGTAAGGGATTAACGCATGCATTCAAAGGTAAGGGATTAACACATGCATTCAAAGGTAAGGGGTTAACGCATGCATTCAAAGGTAAGGGATTAATGCATGCATTCAAAGGTAAGGTATTAACGCATGCATTCAAAGGTAAGAGATTAACGCATGCATTCAAAGGTAAGGGATTAACATCTCCGGAGCTTTTATGCAGTCATGTAGGGGGAAAGGAGGAAGAAGACGGATATTACTGTAAATGATATAAAAGGTGGCATTTTGGGGAGGTGGGGAGAAAGGTAATAACAAAAGAGTTGAGAATTTAAAATCTAAGGTACTGCTTGTATATAGAGAAATGGTAGATGGAGTTTACGAAGCCAGAATGAATAGTAATTGAGAGTTATGATATCTATCTGTTCAAACCTAGAAATGAGTGAAAGAGCTAAAACCAATGCCCCATTAGATACTGCAGAATTATTGGGCTGGTCCAAGACAAGTATAAATGTAATGATGTAGAGGTGGATAGAAAGAGCAGTAGACTCCATGTTTAAACAGTGTGCAGTGTTGCAAAGTGACACAGAGAGGAGTTGAACTTCTCCACTGGTATGATTGAATAGCAATATATATATATATATATATATATATATATATATATATATATATATATATATATATATATATATATATATATATATATATATATATATATATATATATACAGAGAGAGAGAGAAAGAGAGATGTACAAATTTGAACAGGAACTTGAAGCTAAAAGCTTTGCAACACAGAGTCAGGAGCCTTTAAAACAGAGCTTGCAAGTAAAATTTGTTTCCCCTACCTGAGGAAAACTATATCTGCTATGTTTTACTGTACTTCGATGCAGGGGATTGTTATACCTGCAATAAAATGGCCATAAAAGTTACTTTTAAGTGAACATCATACTGCAGATTTTATTACTACTGCAGGTCTGCTAAGAATTTGGTAATGGCAGCTTCTTAGGTTGACAGGTACCTACTAGTCTAATAATTCATGAGGATCTTCAGAAGCCTAGCCACACATTTCCAGTAAGTTTCTAGTATTTTTAGTACAGCTAACACAGGAGCAGGCAAACATTTACATACTACCCTTGTCCATAAGGGTGAAGGGTTCCAGTCCAGGGTGAAATTTCATCCAGATTACGCTTGAACAGAGTAAGAGATGTACTTTGCTTTACATTGAGAGAAAGATGATTCCAGAGAAGTGCTGTTGTCGGTAAGACATATCTGTCCATTCTGTGTGTTCTATTTAAGTTGCAGAAGAGACTGAGATCTCTTCAGCAGGCGCTCCTCCCACTATTGGACTTGCAGATGTATAGTGGGTCTGAAAGAACGAGATTGGTAGAGAATCTGTAAGCAAGGCAAAGATCATTCCAAAGGAGAGAGTGAGCAATATGCTTCCTACACCAGGTTTCAAACACATTGCTGTATTATTTAGGTAATTTTGGAGGCAAAGAGCTTGGTTAACATGCTGGAGCACAGTAGAACATAAGTACTGGGTTTCCAGTAGGACTTGAACACAGATCCTTTGCATTACTGCTTATGCAACTGTTGCACTAAGCTACTGAAGCAAGGTATGAAACAAGCAAGGAGTGATGGATCTATTCCACTTGTGCTTTGACTTAGAAATTGCAAAATTAACTCAAATAAAAACAAGAGATCACACACATCTTGAAATATTCAGGATGAAGATTAGGTGACTGCCGCAGTAGAAGCTACAGTGTACCACTGGTGACTGAAAGCAATCAAAGCTGCAGTAAACAAAAAAAAAAATCTGATTGTCGCCATGATCCTTTTATTTGTTTTGGGCGGGAGACCAAGCACGGCTGTGGAACTTTCAAGAGAAATAAGATTCAGTACATTTTCTAAAGTTTTTACAGAGGTAGCTAGCACAAAATAAAACTAACAGGTTTAGAAATGTTTTATAATAAAGTTAGCAAAGAAAGCATAATTTTGCATATCAGTGAAAAGCTTAAGATGAGGGTGTATGGAACTTGAGGGACATTATCACAAATATATGACAATTCTAATTAAAATGTAGCTCTTGCTGCAGCTGTTACACAGTAAAAGCAACAAGTGACAGTCTACATTACGGCTTCATACCCAAATCAGATGGTAACACGACACACTAAAACATCAGTTCTACTTTGTAGTCATGGAACAGGTACTAGCAGAATATGCAACAGAAGAGTTTAATTGCTTTGACCAAACATTGTTAGCATCTGCTGCAAAAAAAGCAGGCATCACAGTACATAAGGCATACAACAATGGTGTATCTGTATGATATTTAGTAATATGGAACGTACAGTAATTTTGAGAGGCAAGATGGTGGCTGACCTGTAGACTCAGTATTAGCTAAGCTCTGATACAACCATGAAGTTTTTAACCCACAAAGTTACAATCACAGTCTTTTAAAAGTAGAAATCCAATACAGAGCATTGATCTTTTATGAGACATATATACAATTGTAAATTCTAATGTGATTTGACCAAAAAAAGGGACTTGACTTGGTGATTCCAGTTATCCCCGTGTTTTACTATTCTCTGAGTTGAGTAGGAGAAATTGAGAAAGGAATTGTATAAGCCAAGAAGAGGTTTTGCAAAAATATTTGAAGGATAATCTTGTTTCAAGAAAGCTGCATTGACATTGGAATTCTTCTTCCCTTGTGATTGTCACAGTGAACTGGCCTGAAGGGAGAACTTCATTATGACTGTAAGTCCCCACGTGAACTGTGACCCTCGAACTATATAAGGAAACATAAAAGGGGAAGAAAAATAAAAAAAAAAATGTCGAAACAGGTCAAAGTTAAGTTAAAGCCTTTATCTGATGGATCTGAAGTGGTAGTAAATGGAAAAAAAGGAAGATTGACTTGGTGGTTGGTGACGTTCGTGTGTTTCGTCATTCTCAGAGCTGAGTGGGAGAGGAGAGAAAATGGTATATAAGCCAAGAAGAGTCTTTGCAAAAATGCTTAAAGGATAATCCTGTTTCAAAAAGTCTGCAGTGACAACAGGAATCTTCTTTCCTTTCCCTTTTTGCCTTAGGACTGTCATCATTATCTGGACTGAAAGAATGGTTTTGTTTTGTGCATAAGCCCCTACGCGAGCTGTGACTATTGAACTATATCAAGGAAAATAAAAGGGGAAGAAAAATGTAAAAACTCATGCAACAAGTCAAAGATAAGTTAAGTCCTTTATTTGATGGATATGAGTGGTATTAATCATTACCTTTTATACTTTTTCTTTTATAAAGTAAAAATAAATAGAAAGTGATGGACTTTGTTTGATATGAGAGATCTGACTCTGAAGCCAAGATATACAAGCTTCATGTATTCTGCACTGTAAAGGGAAGGACAGAGCAATAAGGAGATTATGAAATAAAGAAAGGAGACTTTGAAATAAACCAGAGCTGAACTTGGACTAATTAAGACTTTAATGGATCTGAAGTGGTATTTAAAAAAGTTTGACCTGGTCGGTGCAGACATCCGTCTGTTCCGCTGCTCTCCAAGCTGAGCAGAAGAGAAGGAAAGGAGAAATATCTAAGCCAAGAAGAGTCTTTGCAAAAATGTTTAAAAGATAATCTTGATTCAAAAGGTTACAATGACAACATGAATCTTCTTTTTCTTCCCTTGTTATGTCTTGGGATTCTCATTGAGAACTGGCTTGAAGGTAATGCTTCATTTCGTCCATGAGTCCCCATGTAAGGTGTGATTCTCAAATATAAAAAGAAAAAGAAAAAGGTTAGAAAATTTAAGAAATCTTAAAACAAGTCAAAGTTAAGTAAAGTTTTCTATTTGATGGATCTGAAGTGGTATTAATCGTTACCTAATATATTTTTTCTTTTATAAAAAAATAATAAAATAAAAGTGTTGGACATTGTTTGAAAGTAGAGATCTGACTTGGGAGATGAGTTATACAAGCTTCACATATTCTGCCTGTAAGGGGATGGAAATAGCAATAAGAAGAAAATGAAGTAAGAGGAGAAGGCTTCAAAATAAATTAGAGCTGAATTTAGACTAAACAAAATTGCGTTAGTGAAAAATATAGCTATATTAAAGGTAAAAGACATATGCGTGCCCCATTGTTCTCCAATCTATGTGGAAGAAAAGGAGAAATAAAATAAATGGGAGAAAAACAGATTTCAGAATATTGTTTTTAGCTCAATTTTGATTTGAGAAAATGTTAGCGATAACAGGCATCTTCTTTTCTTCCTTCCGCTTTGCCTTGGAACTGTCGCTGTTGAAAGGACTGATGGGAGATCTTTGATTCAGCTGTAAGTCCCCGTGTAAACTGTGACTCTCAATATACATAAAGAAAATTTAAAAGGGGAAGAAAATAAGAATTGTTTAAACAACTCAAAGTTAAATTTAGTCTTTTATTTGAGGGATCTGAAGCGATAATAAACACTGCCTAATAAATGATCTTTAGGAAAGTGACGGGAGCTTGTTTAAAGGGAGGGATCCGACTTTGTGACAGAGTTATGCAAGCTTGAAATAATTTCTAATACAAGGAGAAAGAACTAACAAGGAGAATATAAAGTAGTAAAAGGAAAGGTTTTGAAACAAACTAGAGCTGATTATCAGACTGCATAACTTTGCATCAGTGGAAAATACAATGGCGAAATGAAAATGAAAACATGGACATTCAAATAACCAAAGCAACATTTCCAATGCTTTTCTCACCAGAAAAAGAAAGGATTTCAAAATGGGCAAGAACAGCCAAACAGCAAGAGGATAAAAAAATCAGCTAATAAAGGGGAAAATAGACCAACCTCCCATCCTAGAAGAGTTAAAACTGGTATTGCAATCTCTTCAACTAGCCATACAACAACTCTCTAATAACTTGACAATAAGATAAATCATATTTCAAATAGACTTGAAGATACAGAAGCAAAAGTTATGGAAAATGAAGTGACGATTGAATAACTACAAAAGGATCTCAACTCTAATCTTAAATCTATAAAAGAAATTAATGGAAAATTATTGGACTTGCTAGAAGCAGTAATCCGCCGTGGTGCAGCGGTAGCGTTGTTGCCTCACAGCAAGAGGTTTTCCCATTCGATTCTCGGCTGGAATGCAGGGAGTGTCTTCTGTGTGTAGTCTGCATGTCCTCCTCATGGTTGGGTGGGTGTTTGAAAGACATGTATAAATGGGCGTGCCTTTGTTGAAGGTTGGATGTCGAGCTGGCACCTTGACGTTCGTGAAAATCTACTGCCAATCATTAGCGGACCGGAGTTCCGCTGTGGCGACCCCTAACCGGGAAAAGCCGAAAGACAAACAACAACAACAACAACATTGGACTTGCTAGAAGCAGATGTAATAACATCTTGGATCATGGCGTCCCTGAGATATATGATCAACTGAAATTAATATAAACGTTACACAAAATGTTTGGCCATTTACTAGAAAATCCGGTGGTAGCAGATCAGATTATTATAGGAAGGGTGCATCGAGCAAACTGGAAATCATCCACTCTCAACTAACCAAGACAAATGTATGTTAAACTGTTAAACTGCCAAGATGTAAGCAAGATCGTTGTTGCCTCCAGAAAGAAGAAAGTATTTAACTGAAATGGCAGTAGAATTACCTTTGCACATGACCGTTTAGAAATAAAACACAATAAAAAATAACTTGCCCCATACTGTGCTTTCCTAATAAACAGAAAAACTAAATTTGAGATGAAATATCCATCCATGCTAAACTTCCAATATAAAGAAGAGAAATACTCAATCTCTTCAATACAAGTTTGAAACAGACTTTTCAAAATATTTTCAATTTTTCTCCCAACTAAGATCTGTTATGGTCTACAATCTGGTTTAGTATTGTTTATTTCTACTGGTTACAGACTTATAATGACTCCACAGTGTTTGAATATTGTGACTGGTGTGAGTCAAGGACTTGTCATGTAATGTTTGGAGCTCCTTTGATGTACTGGAAAATTCACTTTTATGAAATACACATTTTTGGCTCAAGAAAGATTCAAATTATGGTCTGTTTTTACCAAATGTAATTCTAACACTCTTTGCAATCTCTGTTTATCTCTACATGAGAGGGATGTAGTATATGCCTGTATATTGCTACTGCAATTGTTTTGTAAGTCAAACACAGGATTGGTATATATATATATATATATATATATATATTTATTTATACATAAGTTTGCCATCAAAATCTCGGAAGACATTTATGTGAATCTTGGAAGGTTGGTTGTTACTGCTCCAAGGTTTCGTAATGTCGATTTTTAAATTTTTAAATGCACAACAGTGAATGCACTCTAGAATTCTCTGTTGTGGATTTGCCATTTTGAATGGAGATCGCACTACAGTGGGGATCAGGAAATGTACCCTTTCCCTCACTGTAGTGTGATCTCAGAGTTTGTATACATAATTAACAGGGGTGTAAGGGGCACAGGGGGTCTTGACCCCCACAAAACGTTAGTAGGCCATAACCAGAAGTCCAGGTAATTTCAGTAATGTCGACATTGCTGACTGTCGATTTGCTCAAATTTATATGTTCGGTGTTATGATCAGTCAGTATTTAGATTTTATGATGTTTTCATTTGGGTAAGTAATCACGTGCAAAAGCCCATTTCCTCACTGTAGTGCGATCTCGGAGTTGGTATACTTAATGTACAGGGGGTGTAATTAAATCAAAAGGTGCTTCAGCAAAGTACTAGCTTAAGGGTGTGCACACACAACAAAGTATTAGTTTAAAGGTGTGCACACTTAGCAACCAGCATACTGTACATTTTTTATTTTTTATATTATTTTCCATCAACAGATTTGTTTGTTTTTCAGTTGAATTGTACAGGTTGTAGGTCATATTAAAGGTGAGAAAAGTTTTAAAATTATTTATTGTGGTCTCATTTTTTTATATCACAAAGTCCTGGCATTTTAACAGGGTGTGTAAACTTTTTATATCCACTGTGTATATATATATATATATATATATATATATATATATATATATATATATATATATATATGGATTCACTTCAGAAGCTCGAAATACTGAAATCTTGAATTTCAGTATCTCGAGCCCAAGAAGTGGAATCCAGAAAACAACGAAAACTAAAAACTGCAAAATTCGAAACCTCGAATACCGGAAGTTTTGAATTTTGCGGTTTTACTACACACACACACACACACACACACACACACACACACACACACACACACACACACACACACACACACACACACCATCCACCACACAAACACACACAATCACTCTACTACATGAAAGCAGGGGGGCAAGCCCCACTGCACCACCCATGTGGGGGGCTATGCCCCCCACACACACCCCTACATAAATATTTTCACTCCAAGGTCGCACTTCATACAAACACACACAAAATACCACCACATAAGCTACTTTCTCTTCGCACACACACATCACAACAACAAAACACACTGACACACACCACAGCCCTTACCCAAACCCCTTAACTAACACACACACTTACCTGAATACATCACCATAGCAGAACTTTAGAAGCATGAAATTCAAAACCTCCTGTATTCGAGGTTTTGAATTTCGCGCTTCTAAACCTTTGCTATTATGTGGATTCGGCTTCTTGGGCTCGAGATACTGAAATTCGAGATTTCAGTATTTTGAGCTTCTGAATTGAATATATATATATATATATATATATATATATATATATATATATATATATATGTGTGTGTGTCTAGCCTGAGTTTTGTAAGTCAATACTTTTTCTTTTTTCCTTTTACTCAGCCTGTAATAATGTCTAACCTAAAAACATATATCTAATTTAAGAATAATGTCTAAATTAACGTGAGCTTACGATAATTCTTACTCCATTTTATTTTTATAGTTAGAATAATTAACAGCCCTCTTTTCATAGTGGAACTAATAGCTGGGTACAGTGATGCTACAGGACATCTATGACTTACTTGCCTTCTGCTCTTAAAAGCACTTTCACACTAAACTTAAGTTCAAACAAGTTAAAATGTATAGGTTATATAATAAGCTTATGTTATTGGAAATTCTACTTATTTATCTCTGTACAGGTTGTTAATTTAATATCTTCCTGGTATTGTGTGATCACGGTAAGACGCAGGGATCTTCCAGGAAGAATTATGTACTGGTTGTCTTTTCCATTAAATCCAACTTTGAACTTTTGAAACATGTCACCTGAAACTGTTACAATCACCATCCCTATAGTTTTTTTTCTATTAGTGGAGAATGATGTAGGGAATAGACTGTTGGAATGTTAAAGATACTCAAATGGATAAAAAGGACATTATTCCTTCATTTAACGTTTAAGTCAAAAGCTGAATTTTTTTTTGTCCAAGAAACTCATATGACATCTATGCAGTGGTCTCAAGTGAAGGGGAAAATGGATTAAAACAATCATTGAATCAGTAAACAATTCCAATAGCACTGGAGTTGCAATTATTATCAAAATATCTTTTAAAGATGTATTATTAAGACAAAACTCTGATAAGGAGGGAAGATAGTGTTACATGATTATTAAAAGTACATTCCTTGACAAACCAGTTTTACTACTTAATTTATATGCACCATGTTCTAAACATGATGAATTTTTCATGATAATATACAAGCTCTTATAGTCCTTCCCAAATCATTGCTACATTCTTGGTTGGAATTGGAATGCCGTTATTGAGCCCATTAATGACAGAACAAGCAAATGTAAATCATATTATTTCTATGCATCTGATGCATTATCAGAATCTGAAACATATTTTAGTCTTTTTGACTCTTTTAACTTTCACAACAATAACACTATATTGACAAAATAGGCTACTCTTCCCATTGCTATAAATCATGGGCCAGACTAGACTTTTTTCTAATATCTGGTATATTTTTAACTGTTGATATTACCTATCAAGTGGAACTCATGTTTTTCTAAGATCATTCTAGAATTTCTCTTAATATAAGCTGGCATCAAACTGGCAAGCTAGGGACTAATATTTATAACTAGTCTTTAAATCCTAACTATTTCAGAAAAAAGATATTATGATAGAAATTATTTCATTATTCAAAAATTTCCTCAATAGCTTCTCTTTTTCTCAAATTCCTCTTGACATTCAATGGGCTGCTATCAAAAATGAAGTCAGAGGAATATTTATAAGTAAAGGATCTTACTATAAAAATTGAATAAATCAAAAAAGAACTTAATAAAAAACAAACTCTATAAAATAAAATACAAATTAAAACACAACTCTAAGTTAATGGAACAATTAACTGAACTACAGAAAGAGCTTTATTTACTTCATGCATCACAACAAACTCTCTCTGAAGTAAAAACTTTTGATAAATATTCAGACTGGACCCAAGCTCCTTTCAGATTTCTCACAAAGATTGTAAAAGTTTGCCCTTAACTGAAATTTCATATTAGGATAAGCCTTACCACACTAGAGAAGAGATTTTACAAATAATTACACATCTATATTCCCAAATATATGGAGAACATAACCTCTCCTATGACTCTCAGGAAAGATATCATTGTTTAATTTTTTGAGTACCTTATCTTTGCCAAAAATGAATCAAGATCAACAGAGCTGTCTCATTGCACCAATTACATAACAAGAAATTCCACAAACAATCAATAGTTTAAAGGAGGTAAAAAAACCTGGCCTGGGTGGCATTGTTGCTATAGTCTATAACACCTTCACTCCAGTAGTTTCAAAAGTACTGTTTTACTTATTCAATTATACTAAGGAAAATGGTATTAAAGATTTATACTTAAATACCTCTAAAAGAATATTCATTCCTAACAACAATTCTGATAACAAAAATCCTTTAAATTATAGTCAGATCTCCATTATAAATATGAATATTAAAATGTATGCATCTTTATTAGCAAACATACTAAAAAGAATACTTCCTAATATAATCTCTTCTTACCAATCTGCTTTTATTTAAAATAGACAAACTTATGATTATACACTTAGAGTAGATGATTTAATCACTTTATCCAAACATTCAAATTTTTCATTAGCTTTAGATGCCATTAAGGTCTTTGCTCAACTTACTCTAGATTGTATTATCTCTGTTATGCTAGAATTCAATATTCCTAAATGTTTTATTGTTATTGAATGAATCAATATTCTATACATTAATGAACATACAACATTATACATTAATAAAGCTTCTTCATCACCAATAAAAGTATTAATGGAACAAGACAAGGGTGTCCATTATCCCCTTATCTCTTCAATATTTTTATAGAATCCTTTTTTCTTTTGATTCTACAAAAAACCTTTTTACCATATCCCCAAAATTTACAATATTCAGATACTACTAACAGTTTTTGTTGATGATCTAAATCTCTATTTTTCTTTGCATAATGCTGACTTACTTAAAATCTTACAATCTATTGATACCTTCTCTAAATTCTCCAACTATAAAGTGAATATGATTAAATAAAGTTAATATGATTATATCTTCTATTTTTCCAATAAACCCATGCTATTATCTGATTAGCTACTATCCTGGTACATAAATTAAAATAACTGATTCAATTAAAGAAAAGTTTGGAACACGATACAGCATGTTATCCTTAGATGGAACAAAATTAACCTTTCTTTTTTATCCAAAGTTGCTATTATTAAAATGAATATTCTCCCAGATTATTATACCAATTTAGTGCATCAAACATTAAAATGCAAACTAAATTTGTTAAGAATATTCTACTAGTGTAGCAAAGTTTCTTAGGTTTCCAAAATCTACTAGGATCGGTTATCAAAAACTCACATATCCTAAACATTTTGGGGGATTAGCCTTACCAGATTTTAAGACTATTATGATATAATTAACTTAAGCAAGCTGATAGCAATTGCATAATTTAATCAATCTCAGGACAACTGGATTCCATCACAAGTTGTTGTTGTTGTGTCTTTTGGCTTTTCCTGGTTAGGGGTCGCCACAGCTGAACTCTGGTCTGCTAATGATTGGCAGTAGATCTTTACGTGCCAAGTTGCCGGCCCTGACGCACAACCTTCAACAAAGGTACGCCTCATGCATGTCTCCACACAGAAGATTCTCTAGCTGAGAATCGAACAGGACAAAGTCTTACTGTGAGGCGACAATGCTACTGCAGCACCACCACCTCAGTAGATAGGATTCCATCACAAGTAAAATTGTGGAATAATTCTGTGCCTAAATCTCAGTGTAACACCAGAGTTTTACATTTTCTAAATAAAAATAACTTTAAAACTCTTAAAATCCAGAAATTTCTAAAGTACTTAATTAAAGTATTTCATGACTTGTTGGCTACTCTTGATTTACCAGTAATGTTATCTTAGCCATTACACCTCAAACTTAATATAAAGTTAAATAACCTGATGTTAAATAACAGATTGCCCCTTACATAAAGATAAAGCTATCTTTGATTTCCTCAGTTTAAAAAAAATATTCAATTGAAGAAATGAGAATTTAACCTCCCTAAAAGTTATTTTATCATATTAAGACAAATTAAAGACCTAGTTTATAAACTCTTAGACAATACAAAAATCAAAAAACATAATATAAACTAATGCAAATTATTATGGTCAGCATTTACTTCCAAAAAATATCAAATATATATAAAATAATTACTTTTATAAAATATCAAAATTCTATCATTTATTCTAAATACTGGAACAAATTAAACCCTTTAATTTTAGTTAGTCAAATATCTTACTCTATTCGCTTATTAAAATTACTACCTTTCAAACATTTGCTTATACTCAACTAATGATATTAAATGATGCCTATATAACTCCTGATAAAATTAACAAATTCTTTCATACAGCATCCACTAGCTGTTTAATTTATAATCATCAAAAAGCAGATATATTCCATATCTTTTGGATTTGCAAATTTTAATAAAAACTTTGGTGTTCTCTTAAAGTCAGGCTGGAAAAAATGGGTTATGAGAAATCTACTTTATCCTCTGAATTTGTATTAGTTCATATATCCCCTCCTAGTTTAAAACAATTGGATTTACATATACTTCTTCTTCTTTCAGCTGCTCCCATTAGGGGTCGCCAGAGCAGATCAACTGTTTCCATTTCTTCCTGTCCTCTGCATCTTGCTCTGTCACACCAACCACCTGCATGTCCTCTCTCACCACATCCATAAACCTTATCTTAGGTCTCCCTCTTTTCCTGTTACCTGGCAGCTTCATCCTTAGCATCTTTTTCCCAATATACTAATTTTTTCCCAATATGTATCCCTCTTCAGCACATGTCCAAACCAACGTAATCTTGCCTCTCTGGCTTTGTCTCCAAACCTTCCAACCTGGGCTGACCCTCTAATATACTTATTCCTAATCTTGTCCATCCTCGTCACACCCAGTGCAAATTTTAACATCTTCACCTCTGCCACATTAAGCACTGACTCCTGCCTTTTTGTCAGTGCCACTGTCTCCAGTCCATATAACATAGCTGGTCTCACTACCCTCTTGTAGACCTTCCCTTTCACTCTTACTGGTACTCGTCTGTCACAAATCACTCCTGACACTCTTCTCCACCCACTCCATCCTGCCTGTACTCTCTTCTTTACCTCTCTTCCACACTCACCATTACTCTGAACTGTTGATCCCAAGTACTTAAACTCATCCACCTTCACCACCTCTACTCCCTGCATCCTCACCATTCCTCTATCCTCCTTCTCATTCACACACATATATTCTGTCTTAGTCCTGTTGATCTTCATTCCTCTTCTCTCTAGAGCAAATCTCCACCTCTCCAGGGTCTCCTCCACCTGTTCCCTACTCTCACTACAAATCACAATGTCATCTGCAAACATCATAGTCCATGGAGTCTCCTGTCTGATCTCGTCTGTCAACCTGTCCATCACCATTGCAAATAAGAAAGGGCTCAGAGCTGATCACCTCCACCTTAAACGTATCCGTCACTCCCACTGCAGACCTCACCGCCATCACATTACCCTTGTACATATCCTGTACCACTCTTACATACTTCTCTGACACTCCCGACTTCCTCATACAATACCACAACTCCTCTCTAGGCACCCTGTCATATGCTTTCTCTAAATCCACAAAGACACAATGCAACTCCTTCTGACCTTCTCTGTACTTCTCCATCAACACTCTCAGAGCAAACATTGCATCTGTAGTGCTCTTTCCTGGCATGAAACCATACTGCTGATCACTAATCATCACCTCCCTTCTTAACCTAGCTACCACTACTCTTTCCCATAACTTCATGCTGTGACTGATCAGTTTAATCCCTCTGTAGTTACTATAGCTCTGCACATCACCCTTATTCTTAAAAATTGGTACCAAAACACTTTATCTCCATTTCTCAGGCATCATCTCACTTTACAAGATTTCATTAAACAATCTAGTTAAAAACTCCACTGCCATTTCACCTAAACACCTCCATGCTTCCACAGGTATTTCATCTGGACCAACAGCCTTTCCGTTCTTCATCCTCTTCATAGCTATCCGTACTTCCTCCTTGCTAATCCACTGCACTTCATGAGTCACTATCCGTACATCATCCAACCTTCTCTCCCTCTCATTCTCTTCATTCATCAACCCCTCAAAGTACTCTTTCCATCTGCTCAACACACTCTCCTCGCTTGTGAGTATGTTTCCCTCATTATCCTTTATCCTTACCTGCTGCACATCTTTACTAGCTTGGTCCCTCTGTCTAGTCAATTGGTACAGGTCCTTTTCTCCCTCATTAGTGTCCAACCTTTTATACAACTCTTCATACGCCTTATCCTTAGCCTTCGCCAACTCTTCTTTGCCCTTTTTCTATTGGTTAAACTGTATATAACTCAAAATTGGCTTGACAGAACAAAAACAGTATGGGATGGATTTAAACAAATGGCAATAAAGTATTTATCAGCAAAGAAATTATTAGTATATATGTCTAATAGACAATCTTGTTTATAAGCAATACTGGGAAAAACTTTATAACTGCATTCTATATTAATTTTGACTGTAATTGTAATAGTTACTCAGCACTTTGTATATAGTTGATGTTATTGTTATTTGTTGAATAGAAAAGTTATGAAAAATTAAATAAAAATATTGGGATAAAAAGAACTTACAGCAATTTTATTAATTTCATAATACCTATAAATGCAATACCAAAAAAAAAAAAAACTAAATTAGCCAACATCCAACATTTACTGATGGCAGTACAAAATACAAAGCAAACTTAAGACAGTGACTCAGTGTTTTAAAACTGACAACACAAAAAAAGTTCTGGGGGCCAGCATTTACAGTAACCACTATAGTCTATGATTGTGGGGTATGGCGGGTCTCAGGGGACCAACGCAACAGATCATTACATCTCCCCAGTGATTTATTTGAATTGCACAAAAAAAATCTAAATTATATTAGGATCCTGAATTAGAAAGCTCATATATCTTAACCTTTTAGTCCAAGAAATCAGGACAAATATTAAAATAATGGGGGACAAAGGCCCAAAAATAAGGGTAGATTTTAAATATTGCTCTTATAAACTTAAAAAATTTTGCAAAAATAATAGGATTTATGTTGCCACGCATTTTTTGAAGGATATGATGTCTGAAACTCAGACACGTTACTATTTAAAGACATTAATCCACATTGATTTGCCAGAAACCACAAATTGTATGAGCACAGACCAAAAATACAAGGTAAAAATCTTGGCATTCTGCAAAACTTTGGACTTTCAAGAGGTATGAGAAAGCTTTAAACTTTGCATTCAGGTTTCTGCTTCTGTGCAAGCTACTTAGCCTGTATTTTGTGTCATTGGTGACATTTTCAATGTGTTGCTGATGGTGAAGTCTTAACAAGGACTCCTAGAAATTGTTTTTTTTTTTTTTTGGGATGAAGAAATGTTATGCCGGATTTAAGAGAATTTCCATATGTACATCAAGCCACTCTGCCCTTCCACATTTTCAGGCATCAATGAGAGTGAGGCAGCTATGTCCTTGATTCAAAGATATTCAAATAAGCCTATGTTTGGTTGTAAACACTGCAATTGTAAAGCAGCAAAGACTTTTTTTCACACCAATGACTAGTTTATTTTCCATGTTCATTTGGAAACTATCATATACAACATCTTTACAGAATGGGTAAAAAGTAATTCGTTTTGGCACTCTTATCACATCCAAACCTAAAATGATTCCACCATGGTATTTGTTAACCCACTGTGTAATAAATAAAATAAACTACCCAGTATTGTGGTTCATATTAATACTGCAGGAATTAGGAAAATATCATAATTTACTACTCTATTCTTTGAAATTGTCCATGTAGTTAAAACAATACCCATACTTTCTTAGCAGGGCTTTTTATAAATCCACTAAAAGCAGCTTTCTGAAAAATACTTTGTGTGGCTCGGGCACCTGTTTATTAATTATATTTAGCATGATTTTTTTGATTGGCAGTTGTTTACTACGATAGCCTGACTGGACAATGACCCATTTTCAGTGGAGGCTTGATGAGAAAATATCTAGTATACACAGATAAGTTAAGGAATTACACAAATGTAAAAGATACAGAATTGTAACAATGTTGAAGATTTCTTCTGATGCACTGGTACTTTCCTTTGATACTTTTTCATTATTTTTTTAACTCTAATGCCTCATTATGCATAACAAGAGTTACAAATCCCTCCTATAAATGACTTTATCTATCACATGATATTTAGTAAACACCAAAAACATTGTGAAAAAAAACTGATTAAAATTATCAGAGCTTTGAAAACATTCTATTTTAGGATCATGCAAATGTTCTCAGTCTCTTTCTGAAGATGGGTTAAACTCCTATATAAATGTGAGGTTTTCTTGCTATTCCTGTTGCTGGTGGTGACACCTTTCAAATTACAGCAGGCAGACCAAATTACTTCATAGAATCACCAGGGTGCATTTTCCTATGCCATCACTCCATATAATACAAAGCCACTAATACTGTTCTAGATAGATTTCACTCATTATTTCATCTCAAAAAGCTTAATCCTTATTTAAAAAAAAACTGCAATGGAACATCAATGAGGACAGATCCAGAGCTCAGGGGCCATTACCTTATCAACCCTAAGCTACTCGGAATATCAGGAATGGAGGACAAAGTACAGCATTAAAAAGAATCCTGGACGTCACATTATATAGGTACACTGAATAACATGGAAAATTAGAGCCTCTTTTGCCTGTCTAGTCCATTATTTATGAGTCTAGAAAAAGTTGTTTGCAAACACGTCTTTGATTACCTTATTAGCTGTGGTCTGCCTACCAGTACATAGCATTTTAAATATATACTGTTGTATAGACACTGCATATATGAACACTAATTAGTATAGGTTTTGATCCTTTTGGCTGTTGTAACAAGTCTGACACCTCGTCTTGGTGTATTAGCTTCTACACACTCTTAGCCCGTAATGGACAACAGTCTTTGCAAATAGAACAAATCCTTCAAACAGCCACAGCACAGTGTGTATAAATCAAAACTGAAATTTGCAAGTTGCTGTCTCACAGTAATGGGAACAGAAACAGTAAAATACTAGTCCTGAACAGAACAGTGGCTTCACCTAAGGCTGCTGCTGAGTTGCATTCTAACCTCAATCAAATTTATCAACATTGCAAGTAACCTTTCCCCTGTTCAGGTTTCCTCACCTAAATTCATAGCATTTTTCCTCTTCAAATAAGGAACAAATTTAGTGATACACATGATCCTCCTGTACAGTCCTGTCAAATAACAAAAATGGTACAATACCTTTTTTTTTTGAAGTCTACAGGTCTTCTCATTTTCTCGCTTTTGGCTTTTAACAAAGGCACAAATCATTTTAAACACTCTTTTTTATTTATATTTCATTTTAACTATTTTTTCATTAGGTAAGCCACATGTAAACAACTGTCCCTTTTCAGGAACAACCTGAGATCACTGTTTGCTTAAATGACTTGCTTAGTTTCACACAGGTAAATGAGGGTGGAAATATTCAAACCCTATACTATGTGCAGAGGAAGCAGCTCATTAACACCTGAGAGTTTTTGTTTTCTGGCCTAAACTGCCGCACTTTTGCTTTCCACACATTTATTTAGTTAGCTCGTTAATTGTTCCATTAATTTATTCAATAATTATTATTATTGTGACGCCCCAACACTGGCCCAGTAATCAAAGAGCCTCAGTCCTCACCACTGACAACAGTGGGGAACATACACACTGCAAGGAGGATGACAAGTGCACACACAGTAAAGTGCAATTTCCCTTAAGAGCACCCAGAGACCACAATCAGTCTGGGGCTGCTTTCTCCCCAATAAGACTCCACTGGCACAGATATAGAGTTGAGATCTCAGCTGAGTGGCCAAGCCAAGACCTCCAGTACCCTCTCTGTCCAAGTGCTTTGTGTCCCTGCCCAAGTCGATGACACACACACACACACACACAGACACACACACACACACACACACACACACACACACACACACACACACACACACACACACACACACACACACACACTTTGAGATTTGATTTACATACAAACACACACACACACATCTGGGAAAGGTTGGCACAGATTTACTAGCTATGCCCCCTTCTGCCCAAACTATAAGGTAGTTCTGACTCCCACCAGCCACTTCTTATCAGGCACTTTAAGGCCCTTAACAAAGGGTGTCCAATCTTACTATGTCATGTTACTATTAATTCAAATGCCAGTTTGACCAAGAGCAAGGCTATTAAGAGTGGCCTGCACAGTGTCACCAAATAGACATGCAAGTACTCTAAGAGCTTAAATATCTAAAGACAGACCAGGCGCAATTGAAAGGTTTAAACATATTTAATAATAAATAATAAAAGAACAAGACAATACTAAATGTGTATTCATAGTGACTTCACAGTTCAAAAATCACAGGAAATATTTAAAACAACATTGCAGGACAGTCTCAAATAAATACAGAAAACATCTAATCTAATCTTTACTATATTCCTTCTTACCGAATCTAAAAGAAATTACTGTGCCCTAGTTAACTTTCTTACAAAGCAAGCAAGACGCATTTGATGAATGGGTTTTTCAGCTGATGTTGTCAGTTCAAAGACAAAATACAAAATGCACTTTCTCTCTCTCTCTCTCTCTCTCTCTCTCTCTCCCTCCCTCTCTCTCTCTCTCTCTCTCTCTCTCTCTCTCTCTCTCTCATAGAGTTCCTAAATTAATATTTCAGATATTACTGATGGGATAGCTGGCAGCATGACATCACTTCTTGTCATCTGACTATCAATTCTCAGCTAAACCACAATTGCTAGAAACTACCAGCATTTAGCATCTCCATGTGAATCACATAAACAAGGGCCCCTCTCAGATCTTTTGGCAAATGGTGGAAGTCATAAAATAATTCACATTCCTCCACATGTAAAGATAATACAAAAAGTCTAGTTCTAGACATAGTGTTTTTTACTGCACTGAAACTGGGAGATATATTTTGTTTATGGCCCAGGTATAAAGTAACTTAACTGCAACCATTCTTCTGAAGTTTTGCAAGTTAATCTCCTGTGTTTCAGTCTCCCCTGTTAAACAGTTGTAATAGTGTATAAAAATATCTCTTCAGCACATGTTTATAGAATATGACATACCACTCTAATACATTTGTAACACAGGTATATGAATCATGTTAATATTCACAAATGACACGGAGTCGCTTCCAAAATTCCAGATAGCTGGGCTGGCATTATCTCCTTTTGTTACATTTCTATATAAATCATATTAATATTCACAAATGACATATAATTATTTACAGAATTCCAAATAGCTAGACTGGCAGCATCTCCTTTTGTCACCCGCCCCCAAAGACTCAAGTTAGTTTTTCAAGTGACCCCTGAGAAATACTGCTTGAGAGGGTTAAGCCTATCTGGGAATACCTTACCCCATTCCTGTCTTGAGATTCCAGCTGCCTTGGCATTGCTGACCCCAGTACAGTGCTGCACTGTCCTATCATATGCCAGCAATCCTAGGCTCCACCATAGTAATTTGGAATGTGGCTGGTTGTCTCCCTGTAGCCATAAATCTCCTTCAGACTCATCCTGCCTCTTAACGCAAATACTTAGCACCAGGGCCTCCCTGTCATGGTAAGGGTTCATCATCTTAACATGGTACAGTATGTGCCCCTGCCTCCTATCTAGCAGCTCTACCATGTAGTCAACATCACTAACCTTCCTTACCACTTTGAAAGGCCCCTCCCAAGCTGCCTGTAGCTTGTTGTGTCTGACAGGAATGAGAACCATTACCTGCTGCCCCACAACATACTCTCTTGCTTGAGCATTCCTATCATACCAGACCTTTTTCTGTTGCTTCTGTCAGGTTCTCTTGGGCCAAGCCAATGAGCTCCCTGAGCCTTGTCCTGAGGTTTAGGATATATGCCACAGCAGACTATTGTAGGATTCACACTCACCCTCCCACTTTTCTTGAATCAAATCTAGAGTCCCCCTCACCCTATGCCCAGACAGCAACTTGAAGGGTGAAAAACCTGTGGATTCCTAAGGCACCTCTCTGTAAGCAAACAGCAGATGGGACACATATTTGTCCCACACCCTCTTGAACTGGTTTGCAAATCCCTATAGCATGGTCTTCAGTTTAGAGTTTAACCCCTCAACAAGACCTTTAGTCTGGGGGATGGTATTATGTGGTCTTTAGGTGCTTCACCCTACAGTGCTTCCACAGACAAGCCAGTAGGTCTGACATGAAACTGGCACCACTTTTCAGTCAGTATTTCTTTTGGGAAACCTACCCTGCTGAAAATCTCTAACAAAGCATTTGCCACTTTTTCTGCCTCAGTGGAGGACAGAGCTACCGCTTCAGGGTATCTGGTAGCATAACCTACTACCACTAGGATATACTTTTTCCCTGTCAAACTTGGGGTACTTAAAGGCCCCACAATATCTATAGCTGTCCTCTGAAATGGCTCCTGAATCACAGCCAAAGGCATCAAAGGAGCTTTGACCTTGTCCCTTGCCTTGCCTACTTTTTGGCACTGCTCAAAGGTCCTGCAGTACCCTATTACATCTCTGGCCAATAAAAGTTCTGTATAATATGTCTCTTTGTATGCTTTACGTCCATATATTATGTCCATATGACCTACAAAGGGAATGTCATGGGCTATGGCTAGAAGTGCCAGATGGTAGGCTCTGGGCACTATCAACTGCTATATTCTCTCATCCTCTAGCCCTCCCTCAGGGGTCCACTCTCTATACAATAACCATTTGTCCCAGTATACGATTCCCCCTTTCCTTGAAAATCATGTGCCTCACTAACTTACTCCCTCAAGCCTTTTACTGTAAGATCTGAGAGCTGAGCCTGTCTCAACTCTCTCTTTGTAACCCTTCCCAGCTCCCCTTCCATAGGAAGTCTGATATCCTCTGACAGCAGTGCCTTATTGTCAGCCTGGGTACTACTACTCACCTCTGCCCTTGCAGTCACTCTGTCCAATGGAACATCAGTGCCAACAAGCCGTTATAGCTCACTTTCAGTCTCACTGCTACAGGTTAGTGCCCTCACTGAAATAACCACCACACCAGTCCTTGCCTCAAGTCTTCGGTCTGTCTGGGTCTTTCCCAGGCTACCAGACCCACAAGCTTGTCTCCATGCCTGACTGCATGTCACTGCATCCACACAAGGTACTGCATTATCAAAATCATTCCCTATCAGGACATCTGCAGGGATATCCTCAAACACACCGACTTTCTCGCTTCCATTCCCACACTCCCAGTCAAGATGAACCCTAGTCAAAGGTTTTTGGAATGGGGTCCTTCCTAAAGCTCTGGCTGTAGTAGACTGCCCAAGCAAGTAGTGCTCCTCTTTATCCATTGCAGGCTTTACATTGGTTAGGTCAGAGGCTGTGTCTCTCTTAGCAGTGGCCTCTTTCCCACTTACTAAGATAGGATATAACCTCTTGTGGTAGTTTAGCACCCTTGTTGTCTCCAGACAACTTAATGATGACATTGTGTTATTCACATTTACTGGCTTTCCCACCTTTTGTTCCTCACCTTGTCTCTGTGGACAACTATATGCTAACTTAACTGCAACCATTCTTCTGACGTTTTGCAAGTTAATCTCCTGTGTTTTAGTCTCCCCCTGTTAAATAGCTACAATAGTGTATAAAAATATATATCTTCAGCACACGTCTATACAATATGACATACAGTTCTAATATATTTGTAACACAGGCGTATGAATCATGTTGATATTCACATATGACACACAACCACTCAGAAAATTTCAGATAGCTGAGCTTGCAGTATCTCCTTTTGTTACATTTCTATATAAATCATATTAATATTCACAAATGACATATAATTATTTACAAAATTCCAGATAGCTTGGGCTGGCACTATCTCCTTTTTCCACATGTATTATTGTTATTAACCAAGTAAGTGAACTGGCCCTTCCAGGGCCACACAGCCAGATGTTCTGAATTAACTTTCAATCATCCTCAGCACATTAACCTTTTTAAGCTAGAGCCAAGGTGTGTTTACAATGTCTTAGCCCCCACCACCACATTAATGATACCTGTTCTCACAGTACAACACATTTTTGTCTTCATGCTAATTTCTTCCTTTGTGCATCATGTGTGTTGCAATGATTTAAGGTAGTTTTAATTTCTAGACCTCTGCTCTTCATCATATTTGTTAATTAGATCGCACATGCTCCAAAATGAACCTGGCTGATTTACAGATGACAGTTTAAATTATTGCATCTGGTTAAATATTCAAGCGCAGTTAGTAGTTTAAGATAATTTTTCTTAAATAGCAAATTTTATATTACAGAACTGTTTAACGTTTTATGCCTACAATAAGTACACTCATGTTCATTACAACAATCCCAAAGACAGACAACAAGCCTGTCATTGTTAATCTGATCACCAAAGCAGAATAAGTAAAGGTGGTACTTTTGCCTGGGAGTTGACCACAACTAGTAACTGTCATTAGGTAATGTCAGTGATCAAACCTCAGAGACCATTATGTATTATTTGGCCATTTCTAACTCATAACTTCAAACTTTGTGTTACAAACCCTAACTTCTCTCTCTCTCTCTCTCTCTCTCTCTCTCTCTCTCTCTCTCTCTCTCTCTCTCTCTCTCTCTCTCTCTCTCTCTCTCTCTCTCTCTCTCTCTCTCTCTCCCTGTGAAGGAGTGCTGCTTTCATAACATGTAAATACGTTGTATAAAAGAGTGAGCAAATATATCATGGAATGCCAAGTTTATAGCTGGCTTATGTCTTCCACACTGCCAAGCACTGGTTACTCTAGTGTGTATGGCAGACTGCAATAGTTTCAACTGTATAATAAGTTCATAGGATATTACTGAGCTAATTGCCTTTGTGGGCTATTTTAAGTATAGCCAATTACCCTATGTAAGACTCAAACTTTGCACCTTTTGTCTGTAAGGTAAACACTTGAACTATTATGCCAACCTCCAACCCTCTTGACTGTAATCCTACTGATATTATATTGCTCTAATATCTATAATATCTTATAGGACTTTGGAGAGTGGTGAAGGCACATGAATGGGACACCAAGGGATTTTTTTTTGGTAATGAATTACATGCAAAGCAGAGCAAAACAACATTAATTGGAAGCATAAGTCCATCAACTATAAGTAACATAGACACCAGTGGATGCAAGCTAATGAAGGTATGTGTCTAGTAACACTATACATGAACAATGGAAGACAGCAATAGCAGGAATGTTAACACTAAACAGGAAAAGCATAGATTTATGCATTTATAAAAGGGCAAAAGTAAAGTAAAAATAAAGTGCATGGCTAAGAATCTGCTTGTTAGCTGTATTTATTGTATTTCATTGCCAAGTTAAATTTCAAAAAATTGCTGAACTAATATTCAGGAAAGTACTGGATTACCATTAGTTTGATTACCAATAAGCGGAGTAATTCTACCTGCACAGCTACAGTGGGTTATTATGGGGTGAGGGTATTCTTAAGATTATACTGGAATTGATGGACTGTCACTTACTTCTAGCTAGTTTACCCTTCTTTGCCTTGTTTCTATGGAGTACTGTCTGTCACATTTTCATAACTTTAAAATTGTCTTAAGGAATAAACATGGTTCTATCTGTCTTGAAGTACAGAAATGACATACTGCTTCCTTACTTTATATCTCACATACACTTAAATCACTCTGTTGACACTTTCTCTACATCTGATTTTTCCTTTATATCCCACCACCCTCTGCTTCCACACCTATTTCCACTTTCATATGTCTCTTTAACACTCCATCTCTATCCGTATGTATTAGATCTTTCCTGGCTATGATCTTCATTTCTATAACTACATCCATATTAAGCCAGAATAACAGCTTACAAGGCAACCCTCTGGCAGATAATACCTAAAATAATTACATGTCAATTGTTAATTAGTCACATGATGATATTTTTCTGATATTCATCTTCTTTTTTATTGCAGTATGCTGTCAGTATATTTGAAAATATTTTTCTTGAGCTGCAAGGGCAGTTAAATATAACAACTGAATGGAACCCACACAGACTTCTCACATGTTCCTCTTCTGGAGGAACATTTCTATTTTCATGCCTGATTAACCCCTAGACAGGATGCCCCAGTTTTTGGCATTGTGTTCCTATTTTCAGACTTGATTTACCCTTTCACGCAATTTTTGAATTCCCCTCATCACGTGATTTTTGAAGCTGTCTAGTACACATAAAACCACACTACATGACCAGCATACTACTGGCAAGAGCCGGTGTAATCACTTTGGGGATCTCTGCAAGTATCAGATTGGGGCTCCTTGATGCTTCCACTCTAAGTATCACCCTGTCACTGCTACCCCTCTTTAACGAGATTTTAGGATTAGTACACACAGACTAAACTGCTACACTACTCTTAAAATTTGATAACATTGTATATCACACACACACACTATGCTGGCCCATCTCACAGAAAGACATTGGACAGTGACTTGGCATTTAGTTGCAATGATGATATGTTACAACAACCTCATTTACATGGCTGACCTTGGGTGAAATGGTGTCACAGGCCAAGGGATCCATGCACTGCAGCTCGGTTGCTGTTTTACCACACTGCACACATCCCTCAGTGCTTTCCCTTGTTTTCCCCCATCCTAGGAGCTCCACACCATATACAGCACATTTTTACTCCCCAGGATTCATGAAGCTTGCACCAGGTGCAGGTGTAGCGTCGGCATTCTAACACCAAATATGGCCACCGAGCGATTCAGGTGCAAGCTGTTTCCACGTGCACTACCTGCATACGCTACACTCGCACAACTCCTGGGCCCTGTATGCTAATTACCCCATGTGCAGCAGTGTAGCATGCAAATGAAGGTATGTAGTGATTCAGGAAGTGGTGCAGGTGTAGTGTAAGCATGCAGAAATGTAAACCGTAGAAAACAGTTTACATTTTTGCAAACATAAAATCAGAGCCATGACAGCTGACCAAACACATGTATTATATAGCCATTGGCATAAAAAAATGTACAAAATATAAAATTAATATTTAATATATATAGTCGCACTATTGCGACATGGAAGCGCAGGGCAGTGGTGTGCAAAGGGGATCGCAAGGAATATATAAAAATATAGAATAAAACCGCAATGAAACACATATAACGATTTCCCCATAATAGTCAATGGCAGGCATGCTACACCATATTATGGCGCAAGGGTTGCTAAGGGTCAGTGACAGTGTTATGCGCAGTAGCTAGGAATTAGTAGGCAATGCCATGCAAATGAGGGGAGTAATAGCGAATTGCAGATTCCCTGCTGGTGTAAGGATGCACCTCACAGTGTAGCATTATAACACCGAGGTGTGCCCTTGAAATAAAGATGACATCAAGAGAGGGGTGTGTTGCCATTGCAGTAAGCACATTGGAGCATTGATAAACCGGTTTGCCCCCTAGCTAGGCAAAGCTGCAGGATAGGGGTGTGTTGAATTAGCCATAGCTATGCTTATCTGAGAGTACACAAGGTAACCGAGTATGCATGTGAACGGAGATGAAAACACGCGTAAACCCGGTGAATGGGTTTGCGCGGTGCGCGCTGCAGCTGAAACAGGAAGGATATAGGAAAGAAATAAGGAAATGCTGCAGCAGTGAAATTGGAGTACAAATGACTACAGTGGGCCATTGACAACAGCTAACAAAGCTGCAAGCAGCTACCTGCAGAAGAGGAAAGGGGAGGGACTGTACTGCAAAGAAAACAGTAAAGTGTCAAAGCAGAACAAAGCTGATTTGCAGTATATCAGCTACAAGGCACAGTTTGCCATGACTGGGTAGGGAAAGTGAAAAACAAGAAAGATGGCAGGTGGATGTACACCTGATAATGGGAGGGGATCCAGGTTTAAAAGTGAATTAAAGGGTAGCAGATTAATCAAGGCAGGCAAGTAGATCTCCACAGTAAAGGCCCCACACTTGCAGTACTCATTGCAAAACCCATAATTAAGACATGCTGCAGATGGAATAGCTCATACACACCCACTGACATCAGCAGCATCCATAGCACAATACTATAAAGTGTGAAAGCACTTCACACACATTTGTGCATTCCCATACACTCTGCACCAGTGGTGTATACAGACGGGGAACTTTTAGTATGTACATGTTAGGGGCTGCCATAGCTTTGCTCCACCAGCATGTGTTGGAGACTGAAGGTGGTGTGTAGGATGATGCACACGACCACCTCAGGCACCAGAGGAGGAGGAAAATGTTCAGACCCAGGGTAACCTAGGGGGGGGGTTGGGAGGGTAGCCTAATTGTTAAGGTGTTTGCCTTACAAACACAAGGTACAGGGTTTGAATCTCACAGGGGATAACTGGCTAGGCTTAAAATGGCTCGCAAGGGCAGTTAGCCTAGTACTAACCTATGAACCTATGAACCTACCAGGGGCTACATGATCTTGAGATAGTAGAGCATTACAGGGTGGACATGGACATCCTACAGCAACTTGTGGAGCTGTGCTGGCCAGCCTCAGAGCCAGAACAAACAGAGGGGAGCCCATCCCAGTGGATATGAAGGTATGTGTAAGCCTGAGAATACTAGTTATAGGTACCTTTCAAAGACCAACTGGGGATATCATGGGGATCTCACAGGCATCAGCATCCAGGGTACTACACCAGTTCCTGGATGCCATGTTACCACATGCCAATGAGCACATATACTTCCCCCGAATGCAGGAGAAGTTGACCAGCAATATGCATCTCTTCTCCTGTATGGCAGAATACCTGGAGGTACTGGGCGCAATAAACTGCATGCACATACACATCAAGTCACCACCCAGTGAGCAGGGTAGGTGCTACATAAACCGCAAGGGATACCCCTCCATCAACTGCCAGGTCATGTGCAATGCCCAGGCCATTATCATGGATGTGTGTGCTGGCAGCCCTGGAAGCTATCACAACTCCCACAGCTGTATCAGTTATTTGCCAGGGGGGACATCCCAAATGGCCACCTGGTGGAACTGTGGATGATTACTCCCATCAGAAATGCACACTCCCCCATATAGGAACGCCATAATGAGGCACACACAGAAACCAGAATCATCATAGAGCATGTGTTTGGAATGCTGAAATCATGGTTCCATTGCTTGGACATATCTGGTGGAGCCTTGCAGTACTCTCCAGGCACGTGTGCCCACATCTCCATAGTGTGTGCCATGCTACATAATATGGTTCCACGGAAACAGCTGCAGCAAGGACAGAATGGTGAAGGCCCTCACAGCCCACCACCATTGCCAAGGGCCCCACAGGCACAGAGGTACTCAGACCATGAACATCCTGAGCCAGCCCCAGTAGGCAGATGGAGGCATGCCCAGTATGCCCATGCCTTGGCAAAGAGGGAATGTATAGCACACACACTGACAGTGTCGGCACCTAGGGACTGACACCTTTCTCCACCTGCACACACAGTAAAAATGGATGACACACACACAAGACTCCCTGTAAATTGTCATGTATAGGCAGTCTACTGTGTGCATCCAACATAGGCAGCCCTCAACTATTGCACACACAACTGCCATTGGCACAAGGTAAGTCAACACCTGAACAGTAAATTAAGCTATCAGCATATGCAGATACTGTATGTATCGATTCATAGGTAGGTACTTGGCCAACTGCCAGAGGCCATTCATAAGCCCAGCCAAAATGTGTCAGCTTTTGCCACCCTATTGATTCATTAAGTGTCCCTCTGTGGAGAAGAGCCAATGGCGGAATCCCCAGGGTGCATCTATGCTTCCCATCCACTCTTCAAGGTTTCTCTTGCAGAGTGTTAGTGAGGGGCTCTCTATAATGTAGTTAGGGATGTTGTTCCAAAGTTTGAGGAGTGTCTGTGACAGGAATCTGTTCCTCCAGCATCCATTGTTGTGGCAAGGTTCAGCTCACTACAGTGTGTGGCTCTCTGTGACATGGATTCCCATAGGTGGAGCATATCTATCAAGCCTGAGTTCAACATGGCTGTGTTGGCCAGTGGAGATCATCTCTGGGTAAACGAGATGCCACTGAGTAAATCAGGAGTTTATTTAGTCTGGCTACATAGGCCATATGTTGGAGGCCAGTATTCCCCTTGGCGAGGTACATTCATGGACCTCCCAGCTGTTGAAAGTGTCTTCTGAGGTACATCCCACATGGGTTATTATACCCTATGATGTGACTGATGAGTGATGAGGAAAGGGGCACTATAACCCCAGTATGTCTAGATGGGAATCATTTAGTAATCAGGTGGCCTACATAGAAGAATGTCCTAACTACTGTGAAGATATGATTGCCAAAGGGGAGATCACTATCTACCTTAGTCCCCAGATACCCCATTACCTCATCTGTATTAAAGTGGCTGCCACTTATGTGTTAATATGTGGGTGCTTAATATTCCACAATGGAAAGACCATGCAGATAGTGGCACTTGGCTGGAGGCTGTGATGTTGACACCCTGTGACATTCTCTGTGAGGTCCCTTGAGGGATGTCTCTGTCAGCTGGACTATCAATCATGGCTCCCCAGTTCGAAGTCATTGCCAAACATGGTCCACCTGTACCTCTGAGACATATATGCCAAACAGTAGGTCTCCCAGGACTGAGTCCTGTGAGACACCAGTCATGACTGGTCAAGAGTTGGACCTGGAGACCACTAGTCATACCATGTGGGTTTTGTGTTTAAGCCCATTGGCAAGCCAACCTGTGATGTATGCGTGCATGTACAGGCTGGTGTGTTTATCAATAATACCTGAATGGGGCATGGTGTCAAAAGCCTTAGCGAGGTCCAGGTAGTATGTGTGAACCACCTCCCCCATCACCTAATGTCTTGGTGATTGTATGTAAGACGTCAAACAGGTTCAGTAGGCATGAACTGCACTCAGCCAAGCTGACCTGGGTTGGGTCACGTGTTCGGAGGTTACCAATGTCTTTGTTAATGAGTGCCATGAGGATGCAAACCATACCATTGCAGACCAGGCTAGTCAGGCATATGGGGTGGTAGTTACCATGGTCAGTTGTGATTCTACCTTGATGGAGTGGAATAACCGTTGCCACGTGCCATTGTATGGGCATGTAGCCTGTGGAGAGGCTGAGGTTGTAAAGCTTAATTAGGTGGGGGGTCAGGTTGTCTTGAACAGTTTGCAAGATGCAGTCTGGGACAACATCTGCCTCCATTGACGGTGTGTTCTGCTGCTAGAGAGGGCCATTTCCACCTGTGTGTCTCTGATGTGTGGGATACTGTACCTTTCGGGTAGTGTTGTGGGCTCTTTAGGGGGTGAAGTATGCACTGAATGTATCTGCAAGGATGTTGGCGATATCAGTAGGGTCAGCATATTTTGCACTATATTTCACCGGCACAGTGCAAATCCGTGTGTCACCACTTAGATCATTGACACAGCCAAAGAAGGCTTTGTGGTTATCTTTCGAATCCTTGTGTATTCTCCTGCTGATGTTAGCCTTGGATGATGTTATGAGGAACCTACTTATACTAATAGTGGTCACGGATGTCTGCCCTTTGTGGGATTTGCTGTTTGTCTGGAACACTGTCCTACTTCTGTAGTATAGCCTGTTTATTGCAGAGGTCCACCAGACTGGTGTCCTTGTCTAGGAGGAGTGAGTCTTGGTTTACCAGTGTTGGCATGATCCATACATCCATGTAGGTGCTTATAGACTGCATTTGTAAATGTCTGTATCTTGAGCAGTGTTTCCCCTTAGTGTGGGGAGTGTGAAACCTCCCACCCCTGTCACTAGTAGTGTAAATTTAGCTGTAGGAAAGGTATACACTGTGGTATCCGTGGGTGGGGGAGATGCTTCGGTGTGGAAACAGTGAATAGTGCATGGTCAGATCTAACCAGTGCCTGGTTAACCTCCGCTGTGGTACACCTGTTGCCCATGTTGGTGATGACCACTTTAGTAGTTTCCACCCCTCATTAGGGAGGTTACCACCTGATACAGGGCATATGAGGTGATAAATTACAGGAAGCGCTGGGCCTGGAAGTGAGTACTGGAGTAAGTTTCCCAGTTAATGGTATGGTAGTTGACATTGACTAATGCCAGGGTGTGCATTAGGACTGCCATGTTCTCCACTGTCTCCAGGTAGGTGGAGTGGTGGCCCTGGGTCATAGAGGGTGATCCGTAGCAGACCACAGTTTACATTGCAGATGTGGCTGATGTTAGCTGCACATGGATGATCTCAGAGGTATCATGCTGCCCGACTAACTTGGAGGTGTAGGTATCCCTGATGAATATGGATACAGCCCCTCCAAGTCTGTGTCAGTCCATGTTCTGTGTCTGAAATGTGTGGTATGGGTTGTAGTCTGGTAGTGCTGGTGTGGTCTCAGGAGCCTTAAGACAAATCTCAGTTACTGCACAGATGTTGATGTTGTCCATCCTGAGGAGTGCTGTGAGTGCATGCATGTTGTGATCACAACCCCTGGTGTTGAGTAGCATAACCTTCATTGAATCTGCTATTGTGCCATTTACCGAGCTGGTATTCACCTTCAAGACTCTCCTAAATAAGGCACCATGGGTGTGCCAATAGCCTTGGCCAATATTCCAAAGCCTAAGGCTGACACATAGGCCGGTATGGTATTGTTGCATGCATGTTCCCCATCTGTGCTTCTTTTTCATCTCTCCTGTAGGTAACCTACTAATAAGCAATAGAAAGCCTTAAACTTATACAAGTCTTGTAGCTTCCAAGACAGGCTTTTAGAGAGACTAAGTATCAGTGTTCTGTATGTTCTTGCTGTACTTAACTGTTTCCTGACTACATGGTGATTTCTCACTGTATATTGTGATCTGAAGGTCTGTTTATTCACATATTATGGCTGTGATGGCCTGCACTTTAGAGGTTCACAGATAGCCTACTACCTGTCTGCCCAAGGGCAATTAGAAGCATAGCCACAGTGTGTTGGCTTTCTGTGCACCATTGATGAAGTAACAGAGCCACTGTCAAACATAGCCAATGAAGCAATTCCAGGCAGAGTTGCTGGAAGCTGTTAAAGACTGAGGTTGTGGAGGGTGATAGGGGCACTTAGTGATCTAAAGAGGGCATGTTAATGTGACAATTCAACACCATTCAATTCCCCAACAGATCTCACAGCTATCAAACTGGACAGGCTCCCTCACCCCCTGGCTGTATGGCTCTGGGACACATGATCCCAGGGGTGTATATTCTGTTAGCCATTCACACAACAAGGTTTCCCTTGAAGTGTGTCAGTGAAGGCTATGCCTAAAGTTGTTAGGAATGTAATGTATTGTCTCACAGTACATTTGTTATATGTTGTTATTTCAAGAGTACGTGAAGCTCAGTGGGTTTGGGGGCCTCCGCCCTTTGCTTAGCCTAGCTTACACATAGAAATCATCTAAATAGGAAATAGGCAGAAGCAGCGTTAATGTCAACAGTGTAATGGTTACAGCATCTACATAGTATCTGTGCATTCGAGGTTCCAATCCCAATAAAGGCAGGGATGTTTATCATGTTCAAAAGTATACCTGAACCATAGCTTGCATATATAGGTAGTAATCGTCTGTATAATAAACATTCGAAACACCCATATAAACCCATGTGTGCTGGAGAATACAGTCAACAGAGAACATAATGTTATGTTAGCACATAGTGAAATGTTACTTCACTGACATGTACATATCCTGAGTAGTTAGCGGATGTGGCTGTGTTTGCGCTCACAGGTTATACATTACAAAGTATGTTTAACTGCGTTTAACCGCTGCTATAATGTCACACAAACACTTTTAAACATGCTTACAACTGCTTAAATGAGCCTTATTCTGGAGTAAAAAACATTTGTAAAGCATTGCAGGTGTTGAACCCTGGACCATGCACACTATAGCCATGGGACTTACCACTAAGCCATCTGAGGTGTATACATGTTTCATGGTCTTGAGACTACACCTTATACCATATGCATTTCACTGTAATGATCACAAATGGGACAGTCACTTTGTGTACATATGTACAGTACATTGTAATGTACTGTAGTTTGTAAAACAACACATTCCAGTCTACATATGTATTACTGTTACAAATTAATATATATATATATATATATATAGATATATATATATATATATATATATATATATATATATATATATATATATATATATAAATGTCAGTGATGTCTGCACAAATATATATATATATATATATATATATATATTATACAGTTACATCAATAGCCATATATATAAACATCTATGAACACACTTCGTGACACAGAAGCACTCCAAATGAATTGGAGTGTACACAAAACACATGCAGCTCTGGTATTATAATAATTAATATTAACCTAATTCACCATAGAAGGGGTGGCTGTTGTGTATGTGAAGATTGGGGTGGGTGGTGAATGATGGGTAATGCAATCAAGCGTCAAGGAGGGCCTGGGTCGGATGTCCAATAAGTGAACTGGAGGGGTATACATGGAGTATGGGGACAATATAAAAAGGACACAAAACAAGAACCATCCTCATCTGTAATACACCCTGTCATGTCACATTGCAACACCTAATTTCACAAACATATGAGCATTAACATGTATCAGACATATGTACACCAACTGACTGTCACATTTTTTTCAGTAGTGAGGAATGTCTGTAGTAAAATGTATATTCTAAACACCATGACATTTGTACATATCTCAGATGCCTTAGTGATAAAGTCAGTGACTGTGGTGTTCATGGTCCCGGGTTCAAGACCTCCAAGGGCTGTTATGTTATTTTGAGGGCCAGAATAAGGGCTGTTGGATGCAGGTGGATTTGCGAGATGGTAAGCGGTACTGAAACATGGTAAACAGTGAAGAACTTCACAGGTTTAACCTTTGCTTAACGTTGCGTAGACCATGGGCAAACCTGCTTACAGCTGCATAAATGTGCGTTATTCACACTTTCCCTACCAGTGCCTATTCTGAGAGGTAAAATAATAACACCTTCCAGGATTAGAACCCACAACCATGTACTCCAGCCTCAGAGTACCCTAACAATAAGCTACCTGGGATGTATCTTTCCCAGTTGTGTATGCAGACAGGTTAAAACACAAAAGGGAGGAATGTGTTGAAGTAGGACAAACCACCATGTACCCAATTAAAGGTGGATGCTCATATATATATATATATATATATATATATATATATATATATATATATATATATATATCTATAGAGAGAGAGAGAGATACATAGAGACATGTCGATATATACAGGTCTACATATATATGTAGATATATAGATAGGTTCATAGGTTCATAGGTTAGTACTAATCTATCAGCCCTAGGGCCTATACAAGCCTAGCCATAACAATTCCCTGGCTATTTCTTCCCACACTATTTACTTCCCTGGACCCCTGTCTAGCAGGGCGACTGACATGATCCCCGGGGTGAATTTCCTTTCTCCCATCCAATCATCAAGGTTCCTTTTGAAGAGGACCAAAGAGGAACTCTGCTTGACATGTATGGGCAATCTATTCCAGAGTCTGGGAAGTCTCTGGGTCAGGAACCTATCCCTCCAGCATGTTTTGTTTATTGTGATGACAAGGTTTAGATCCCTGGAGCATGTGGCTCTGAGGGATTAGGATTTCTTTAAGTGTAGCATGTCCAACAGCTCTGGGTTTGACATGGCCTTGTATGTTAAGCAAAGATCACCTCTGAGTAGACAATATGCGACAGAGTATAGCTGGAGTTTTTTAAGGTGGTCAGCATAGGCCATCTGCTTTAGGCCTGTGATTCTTTTAGTGAGGTATTTCTGTGGCCTTTCCAGTTGTTGCAGATGTCTTGAGAGGTACATACCAAACGGGGCATTGTATTCTATAATGGGTCTAATGAGAGATGAGTACAGTGGGACAATGACCTCCTTTTTTCTGGATGAAAAGCCCTTAGTGATGAGGTGTGCCACATAGAAGGATTTCCTGACTGTTGTGGCAATGTGGTTATCAAAGGTGAGACCACTGTCCACCTGTGTCCCTAAGTCTCTTATCAAACCTTCGGTGTTTAGTGTACTGCCACCTATATGGTAATCCATGGATACATGTTTTCTCCCAAAGGGGATAACTATACATTTCTTGGCATTGAGCTTAAGCCCATGGCTCTGGCACCAAGCATCTGTTTCTGTATGGCCCCTTTGTAGAGTATCCACATCATTTGGGGATTCAATAATGGCTCCCAGTTTGCAGTCATCTGCAAACTTTGTTATCCAGAGTCCCTTAGTGTTGGCCTGTACTTCAGAGAAGTAGATGCCAAACAAGAGCGGTCCCAGGAGTGAACCCTGAGGTACTCCACTTGTCACTTGTCTGGAGCTGGATTTTGAGTCGGCTACTTTTACAGTGTGGGTTCTATCAGTAAGCCAGTTAGCAACCCATTGGGTGACGTAGGGATTATATGCCCATCTTAGTAAGTTTATCTATGATTCCAGAGTGGGGGATGGTGTCAAAGGCCTTAGCAAGGTCTAGATAGGCTGTGTGGACCACCTTACCCTTGTCCATGGCTCTGGAGACTGATTTGAAGAAGTCAATCAAGTTCAGGAGACAAGATCGGCCCTTCACGAGCCCAAACTGGGTGGGGTCCAGTGTTTGAAGGTTGCCAATGTCTTTGTTTATAAGTTCCATGATAATACGCTCCATGGCCTTGCAGATAAGGCTTGTCAGACTGATGGGACGGTAGTTTCTGGGATCCAAGGTGGATCCCCCCTTGTGGAGTGGGATAACTGTAGCTGTGCGCCACTCAGTGGGCATGAAACCTGAGGTGAGGCTATGATTAAACATGATACTTAGTTGAGGTGCCAGTTCATATTGTAGTTCATGTAGTACACAGCCAGGGATGTCATCTGGTCCCATGGATGCTGTATTCTTAGCTTTGGAGAGTGCGTTTTACCTGTGTGGCCGTTATTACCGGAATTTGGCAATCTTCCGGTATTGAGATGGGCCATTTAGGGGGTGAGAGGGGGGTGAATTTGGCACTGAATTGATCTGCCAGGATATTAGCAATATCCTTGGGATCAGTATATTTAATGCCATTCTGTTTTAGCTCAGAGCAGATCTGAGCATTGCCATTTAGATTCTTGACATAGTTATAGAATGCCTTGTTGCTGTCTTTGGAAAAATCTTTGGCAATTTTATTTTCGTAACTAGCTTTGGAGGATTTTATGAGGGATCTCAGTTTCTTACTGAGGCTGGTAAGGAAGTTTTTTGCATCCTGGGATTTTCCTCATTTCTGCAACAGTTTCTTCCTTTTGTTGTAAAGTTTGTTTATGGCAGGGGACCACCAGATTGGCTTCTTTTTTTTGGATGAGAGCATCTTGGTTCTGTTTGGGATGGCACGATTTATGCATGAGTGGATGTGCTCGTACAGTGCCTTAGTGTAGGATTCAGCAGTTGAACTTTCAGCTCCCGTCTGCATGGGTGTCATGAAGTTTGTCACTTCTGACTTGAGTAGCATGAAGTTGGCTTTGGAGAAGTTTTTTATGGAGGTTTCCTTACTCAGGGGTGGGATGTGGATGTTAAGGGTGATTAGCTTATGGTCAGACGTGACTAACTAGGGGGTGATCATAGGTGTGGAGCATCAATTTTCCATGTTGGTAATGACCAGGTCTAGGATATTGGAGCCCCTGGTGGGACTATGGATTAGTTGATCCAGGGCGTTGGAATTTATGAATTCCAAGAACCGTTGGGCAAAGGTGTTGGTACATGAGTAGCTTTTCCAGTTAATGGCAGGGTAGTTAAAATCACCCAGTATTAGGGCGTTTGGTTCTATCTTAATATTTTGCAGTATGTTTAGAAAGGTGTAGTGAAAATCTTGGGGTATGGTGGGGGATCTGTAGCAAGCTACAATTTGGATTGCAGTCTTACCTAGTGTTAGTTGCACCTGGAGAATTTCAGATGCATTGTGTTGGGCAACTAGCCTGGTGGTGTGAATATCCATGGTGAATATTGACACTCCTCCACCTTTAGTGTTTCGGTCCTGCTTTGGTGGCCGAAAAGTGTGGTAAGAGTTGTAGCCTGGTATTGCAGGGGTGCTCTCTGGAGCCTTGAACCAGGTCTCAGTTTCTGCGCAGATATCGATGTTCTCCATTTTTAGGAGTGCCTCGAGAGAGTGCATTTTGAGGTTTAGACTTCTAGCATTGAGTAGCATTACCTTCAGATTTTGCATGCTTGTACCTGTTACAGTGGTGGTTTTGTTCTTTGAACTTTGCCAATAAAAGGCACTATAGGGGTGGAAAGAGCCTTAGCCAGTAACCTGAATCCCAGAGGCGACAGGTGCAGGCCATCTCTGGCAAAGCATCGTGGTCTGTCAATCATGTTGCCCCAGGCAGACAGATACTGGATCCCCTTTGAATGACACCAGAAGCTTAGCCAATTGTTGAAGTCAATCATTTTGTCCTTATATTGTGCTATCATTCTGGGCGAAGGCAGGATGCTACTCAGGGCTAGGGTCATACCTGCCTGGGCCACATGATCCAAGAGCTCTTCCATGTCTCTTTTCATGTAGTCCAGGGAGGAACGTCTCAAGTCATTCACTCCAACATGGACAATGACAGAGTCATATTTGTACTTGTTGTGGAGTGACTTGAGTGCATGCATTATGTGGTGGATCCTGGCACCCGACAGGCAGCTGACTGTAATTTTCTCCTTGTTCAACCTGGTGAGAGGGACATCAGTGTGCCGGACTACAGAGTCACCTATGACTAAAGTGTTAGGTACATTGTCTTGCCTTAGGGGCTGTTGCTGGGTGGCACACAGGTGTTTTGAACTATGTGACACTTTGGTTATGATTGGTGTTTGTTTGCGTTTCAGCTTCAGAGGTCCTTGTTGCTTGGGCAGGTTACAGTTATGGGCCTCTGCTAGGTCTATGATAGGTTAAAAACATCTACACATTTATGGAGGTACAGATAAACGTATGCAATAATATCAATATATATATATATATATATACACACACACACACACACACACACACACACACACACACACACACACACACACACACACACACACACACACACACAGACATACATGTTTGTGGACAGCATTCGAAGTGTTCATATCTGAGTATAACATGGACCATAGCAATCACACATTCCGCCCCCCCCCCAAACAATATGAACATAACATATGAAGAGTATATGCCAATACATTATTACAGATGGACACAGTCACCAACACAACTGCAATGACTGCAAATATCCATGACAGAAGTACACAAACAGGTTTAATTTTGCAAAACTTTATTACATTCCGATGTATTGCCAAAAGGATTCAAGGACTAACAGTACCTGCATGCTATACAGGAAGCATTTAACAATGCCTTAATGAATCAGCCTGCAATTACCATAGTATTAGTCCACTAAGGGATAGGTGTTCACATAGGGAAAGAACACCCGCACACATATAGACGTTGTATAAAAGTGGTTCCTACACACCTGCATGTGCTATGTACACCCACCAACATCTACCCCACAACCAAAATAATTGCATCAATACATACTGTAATACCATAACCAATTATTCAATTACTGCACGACATCTGCTGAAACCTTAACATACCTGGACCCAGACAAACTAACATGGCCCTATGTGAAATTGTTGCTGTTATACAATTGAACAGCTGCTGATGTAATAGGGTTTGTATGAACTAATCCCGTTTCAGAGGGTTGAAAGGTTTGTACACCAGGAAGTGTTACTGAGTATTGATTATCAGCACAGTATTATACACAGTAACACCAAACTAAATATGTCTGGTAAGCACACTGTAAATCCCCTAACATTATATGCATAGCTATGCAGCCTTGAGCTGGTCAAACAACCTGGCCAGACTGAAACATATGCAGAAGTATTAGGTACAGACAAACCCTGCACAAGTAGCAATGTTCAGAAATATAACAGCCGTACTCACATTTAGACCAAATCCTCTAGGCATTACACACAATATATTACCGTTCGTCTCCATACAGCTGTTGCAATAGATTCCAAACAACACTTCCATGCTGTCTTCCTCACAAGTAAGGCAAAGGGACAACGCCCAAGTGGAGTACTCAATTATACTCCACTGTAGCCATGGTATTGGCTAAGGCAGTAGCAGCTCAGCTGATGTGCATGTAATTAGCTACTTAGGACCACCAATTGGTTATCGGGATAGCACATGTTACTGATCTGTAACTATAAAAGGTTGCCTTGTCACACATTCAAACCATCTGTATCTACCTGTAGGACAGTACAAAACACTGAAAGACGAACCGAAAATGAGTATTATACTAGTCAATAACACCTCCAATTATTAAGAAGGTATGTGTAACATGTAGAAGGTATGTGTATGTAGTACTTGTTCTGTAAGAATTACAGTGTAATCAATGCATACAGTGGAAATAGCTATCTTGTAGTGATGTATTGCTGAGCAGTAGTAATGCTTGTAGCATTCTATGTGTGTACTGCTGTAGGTCACACGGCACACTCCACATACACCACAAGGGATGATATGGGCTTGGAACCCATCAATTTGCTTCCAGCCACTGTCAGTGTCAGGATTGGTCCAACAAGTATGTGCTATAACAGGGGATAGTATATGTCGATACATTGTAACAGTCGACATGTGTGGGTGTATAATTAAGATGAACATGTTAACGGTGGGCTTACCATGCAAATATGGTGTGCATTGTCAGATATTGTGCCAATAACTGTGTAATGTACAGTATTTGAGGCAGATCTGTATTGTATTCTACATAGCAGTTCTGTAAAGTTATGCAAACAGTAGTTATGTCTTTTGGCAATTACAATACTCAATAACAGGATACATATAATTTCTATTCATCTGACAGTTTAGCAGCATGATAGCAAAGATAATTGGAAGAGCCAGGTAACTATCCATGCACATAACACATGTAATATCCACCTCTCTAGTATCGTTTGCAAGCAATAAGAGCTGTGCATGTGTACATGTTATGCAAATGTGTAGCAACCCTTGTTACAGGGCTGGACCTCTCTAGTATCGTTTGCAAGCAATGAGAGCTGTGCATGTGTACATGTTATGCACATGTGTAGTGGCCCTTGTTACAGGGCCGGACCTCTCTAGTATTGTTGGCAAGCAATAACAGCTGTGCATGTGTACATGTTATGCAAATGTGTAGTGACCTTTGTTACAGGGTTGGACCTCTCTAGTATCGATTGCAAGCAATAAGAGCTGTGCATGTGCACATGTTATGCAAATGTGTAGTGACCCTTGTTACAGGGCTAGACCTCTCTAGTATCATTTGCAAGCAATAACAGCTGTGCATGTGTACATGTTATGCACATGTGTAGTGGCCCTTGTTACAGGGCCGGACCTCTCTAGTATTGTTGGCAAGCAATAACAGCTGTGCATGTGTACATGTTATGCAAATGTGTAGTGACCTTTGTTACAGGGATGGACCTCTCTAGTATCATTTGCAAGCAATAAGAGCTGTGCATGTGTACATGTTATGCACATATGTAGTGACCCTTTTTACAAGGCCAGACCTCTCTAGTATCATTTGCAAGCAATAAGAGATGTGCTTGTGTACATGTTATGCAAATGTGTAGTGACCCTTGTTACAGGGCTGGACCTCTCTAGTATTGTTTGCAAGCAATAACAGCTGTGCATGTGTACATGTTATGCAAATGTGTAGTGACCCTTGTTACAGGGCTGGGCCAAATGGCTATGTGCACACCTACATAGAGTGGATATTGAGAGTAGAGACATGCTGGTTGAACTACCAGGTTTGTGTAGCCCAACCTCTCATTGCCAACCTAACAGCCGCTTGCACATACTGTATGTAAGGTAGTGCACAGTGCTGGTAATGAAACAGGTTGCATATCATCTTTAACTCAAGTTTAAAATCTGCAGTAGGAGTGTAAGATGTAGGAAACAGCTGCCCATGTGTAATAGCCACTTCATAGGTGATGGCTTACACTATCTGATTATATACTGATCATGTTGATAGTGGCATCAGAGTCTATTGATATATAACTCTGTTTGGAGAGTAGATGTCTCTGCCCAACAGAGCTCATGGTCCTGGTGGGTATGTAAGTATATACCCAGAGAAGGAAACAAACCTGTAGACACTTGCATCATCTGTAATCAACTAACAGGATGTGATATGCACCTCAGAGGAGGATTGCTGCTAAAGCTAGCTACAATGTTTCCGTAACAGCCAGTGTTATCACGTCCATAACACAGATATTTACATGTGAGCATCACTGTCTAAAACATCTTCATAAGCAATACGTAAACTAAATACAGTACTTGGTACTTGTAGTACTGAATGCTTATACAGGCATGTCCACTAGTCAGCTACTGGTGTTTACTAATGTCAGCTCTGTGTATGTGACCGTCCTGGGGGAATGTAATCTCAATGCCATGTACACTGCCAAACCCACCTAACACCATGTCCCACACATTGTTTGGGATGCAGCTACAGGGGTATGCTGGAAGGCAGCCCAGTCTACAACCATGACTGGACTGGACTGGACAGTCATGAGGTGTAGGTTAACACATGCATCTCAACAACACAACCAACACATACCCTTACCAGAACACAGTAAGGGCACCCACACACACTACCAGAAATCACATGCATTCACAGACACTTCTAAGTATCTGGCCAAACAAGTGACCTCCCAAGCTGGAAGAGACCGACATCGAAATACACAAACTGTATGACATAGTTTGCATAATTGTGCCACACCTCAGAACACGTGGCTGGAAACATGCCCAACAGTAGTCATTTGTGAATGCAAACCCTAGAACTATGTTACACGCCAACCTATACGAGGGCATACATACTGTCAGCTGCCTGTCTGCCATGATTAGCCACATACCCATATACTCAGACCACCTTTTGAACTATACACATGGCTCTGGCATATTCCATGTTGTTGTTCAGGACCTGTGATGCAGTAGCCTGGACTGCATGGAAACACATGTAGGAACTGTCAGGTCTTGTAGCCCAGGCAGGTATATCCCAAGTCCTGGGTAGCATTCAGAAATAGTGTACAACTACCCTGCTGAGTCTGGTCTATAAGGCCATGCACCATGATCAACATATTTGATGTACTCAGTACAGATGTAGATGTACTGAGTACAGATGTAGATGACAGTAGGGTTGATTCACACTGCATATCATGACCTTGCAAGGTCATAGGAAACCATCACCCATACTGTGTTCCAACTACACTCAGTAAACTAGGTGTATATTCCTATGTCACAGGAGTGGTTGGCAACTGGACCACTGGCAGAACCAACACTACAGAAGGTGTCTGACTAATACACACACATCAAACCAGTGCCAGCCACAGTAATACAGGGTTCATTCCTGGTACTCCCCCTCTTTGTTATCTATACCACACAGACTAACACAGACGACATCAGCCTATTGATGTCTGCAAATGACTATGAACTAGGAGCAATAGTCGACTCAGTGTGTGCTGCGTTCAACATACAGAAGGGCCTTAGTGTGTCAGATGTGTGGTGTGTGATGTATGGCCACAATCTGACAGCTAAGTATTGCATTGTCATCCCCTATTTTACAAACCTTGTACCCATGAACTACCACCTAGGCAGTGGTCAACATAATGGCAACTGTGTGTATGCAATGCAATTGGACAGTACTCTTTCCTTTGATAGTTACTTCACCACACCAGACAAGTAGTTATATGTGGCACCCCTAATCATGACAGAGTGCCATCCAGGAATATAGAGATAATTGCTCAGCCATACTCAACACCCATGTGACCCATAATATATCACATATTTCCTTTAAGGGTTATTACCCATGTGTAGATGGCCTACACTGCCCTTCCCAGTCCCTAGCTGCACTATGTAGCATGCAGCCTACCCTGAATAAAGCCATGTCCAACCCAGAGGTGTTGGACATGCTACACTTTACACATCCTGATCCCAAATAAACACATACATCAAGGACATCTACCTTTCTAGTACAAGGATCACAACATGCCTGACAGATCTCTGTCCCATACACTTAACATACTCTTGCCATACTATGCATCCCTGTCCAGCGAAGCTGCACATCACCCCTCTCTGTGACATGGTGTGTTGACCGCATGCCAAATACATCAGTAAACCTATGGATCAGTTCTGTGGCACTGCTTGAACTGGTCACTGAAACATACCTGTCTGTTGCCTACAGCTAGGTAACCTGTCTGCCTAAGCTCATAAATGGCCCAGGGCATATAGCCTACTAGATCACTATGACCATACATGCTATAGTTGATATCCAACCCTGCAAATACCATCAGGCTAGCTATTGTCCCATGTGTTACACATGTGCAACACAGGCAATACATGGCAGGATGCTACACAGCTGTACAGTGCCATGTAGATGTATATGGCAAAACACATACATGCTTGCAAGTCTGCAGGGTTACAGGTCATGTCCCTAACAGCTATGCATGACTATATATGTGACATATACACATCATTAAGGTCAATTGCATTAATGTGAACGCATCCAAGCATGTGTTGATAGGTAAAGACACCAGTACAGGCAAACAGACATGCCCACATCAAGACAACATCCACATGGAGTATGAGCAATGTCATCACATGACACACACATATATGGCGATAACATCACATTACCAGTAAGTGTCAAAAGTGTGTGACTTATACATGTCAATGGTGTTAGTGTCATGTAGATTTTCAAAGACTTATATGTAATCTTAATAAATGTGATACACATGTATGTTCAGCTGCACTTCTGTACTTCTCTGTAAGTTACTGTGACCTGTCTCCATCATTATGTCTTCCAGGTATGCCTCGTAGCAGGCTGCCAGCGTACAGCCACTTGGAGGATGAGGTCCTCATCCCATACCTCCTCGACAACCATACAACACTCTTCAGCCATCTGCCACAGGATGCACAGCAGTGGGATGCCCTGTGGGAGGAACTCTGCTGGAGGGTAAATGATGTTGGCGGTCACAATCATACCTATCAGCAGGTGTGCTGACACTGCACTCTCCTGATAAGATGGACAAAACAGCATACAAGATGCACCACAGAGATTACACATGTACAGGTAGTCGGAATGGCCTAAGATTGAGGACATCAACAGGGATACTACAGTGCAGTGAATGTATGTGGGGAGGGGGGTCCACCAGTAGGCTATGTAACAACAGGTCACACCCCAGGGTGTACACATTAACTGGCTGTTAGAATGCCTGTCTATGATTGATGATATCAACAGGGATACTAGATTGCAATGCGTGGATGGGGGGAGGGGGCATTAACATTTCACTATGGTAAAATACAGCCTCACTCCAGGGACAGAACAGCCATACACACGGACAGCTACACACACACACACACACACACACACACACACACACACACACACACACACACACACACACACACACACACACATACACACTGTGGCATTCACAAAGATTTACACCTATGTCACACACATACTGACACTTTACAGGTGTAAGGTTCAACCACCTGCCTATGCCTTTCTTTCTACACTTCACTCTGTACTGGTGTTAACATCAGTGTTCAGTAGAGTGAAAACATGTGGGATGTATTAACAACCATACGTGACATATATGGACACACACACACCCACACATGCTAGTACTGTGAATCAAGCACCTGCCCATCTCATGATAGGTATTACAGAAGTACAGCACTATCGCATTCGCTACACAGCTTACTGACTATTTCCTTTGCCAATTGTGCTGATATATGCACAATATATGCACAGGGGAGGTATTACTGTTACAGGTGTCATGAGGTTTGCCTTCAGTGTCACCCTTACTGCATTCTACATTGTCTGTCTTCCACTTCAGTTACCAAAACTTGCCTTAGCAGTTACACAGGTTATTGTAGGAATGGTTGTAGCACACCAGTGAGCTGTCCTTAGTAATCATTCATCTGCAAAGAAGCCCCACCACTTAGTTGTCATGTCCAAACATCTGTCCAAACCTCATGTATGGCTTACTGTACTTAGAGCATATCACCATATACAGTTGGCAATGTTGAGGCTGTATTGCAACAGCATGATGTGCTAAGACAACAGTCACCTTCAGACATCAGACACTGCACACACACATGGAATCCACACAAACATCAATACATATACACATATGAGGTCTACATCAGTAAGTGCACTAGCAGGTTAAGAGGATACATTCCACACGTTCCCCATGCCATGTGTGAAACATAGCCGAGCATTACACCATAATGGATGTTGTATTCATGTACTGGTAGGACACCACCACCTTCACCGAGTAGCCAAGTGTACATATATGGCAATAACACATATCAGCAAGACACACACAGCATTATTCCCTGTCATGCTCCTACAAACTGTTACTGGACAGTGCCATGGTGAAGCCAGGGCACTGTAATGGTCAACAGTGAGCACATCATATTTGCCACACACACGCCTCATGTTTACTGGAAGAGTGCCAGCAATGTGCTCTGTTAGAGCTAGGCAGTACACTCGTTCAAGCATGTGCGAGGTCTGTGGCTTGTAAACATCTCACGCCAGCACGTACTAGCTATTGTGGTACTAAGGCTAATGTCCAGATAGCACACAGCATGCATGGCTTGCAATTGTTGACATGGGGTATATGTAGGAGCTGTGGCCACACATGGCTGTACATGTCATGAACATATCACTTGTGACTACTCAGGAACATACAGAGCAGAGCTGGATTTCCCTGAGTCTATCAATACAGACCTTGTGTAGGTCCTATGATCCTATTATTTGGGTATGTTTGTAGGCATTGCATTAGGTGGACATGTCTAATGACATACATGCCACATGGGGTGTTGTATGATATGATAGGTGTCATGGGTGAGCAGTAGAGTGGGAATATTACCTCTGTTTGACATAGATATCAACCCTTATGTACTGTTAGCATGCTATCTGCCATGTGCATGTGTATAATGACTGTAGCCACCTGTATGTAGAAAGGATAACAAAAGCTATGGTAATGTCATTTATGTTGTATGAGTGTGGGATGTAAATATCCATGGCAAGTACAGTTAGGTCATATCCAACCATGAGGGTGTTGTTTACTGGTGTACAGCAACAGTCGACCGTGTTAATGCTGACAACATCCGAGGGACCCTGGTATGTGTACAACTGAGCTGGTTACAAACAGTGGTATTATTGCATTGCATAACACATTATGCAGCTGTGTTTGTACATGGGTACTTTGCACAGTTGATGTAGGCCTAGGTACAGTCCACCAATTGGGGGTTATCTGATGGTCTACTATACTATGTCATACCACATATGGATATGTGTTGGTAGTCTGGGGACAAGGTGGTGGATATATATGAGGATACAACCTAGAATGTAGTATTTGCCACTGTCACCTGTACCTGACTTATCTGTGATAAGTTATGTCGGAGTAGTGGTCTTTACATGTGAGTAGCCTTTATGAATATGTGGACACCACCACCTGGAATGGTCCATACCACTGTTATGGCCCACATGTCTGGATCTGAGTTATATGGTGGTAATGCAATTGTGCACTACAAAGTCTTCAGCCAGGTGTTCCTCACTGCACAAATGTCAGTATTCCCCATTGTAGGTTCTACATTGAGCAAATGGATTACTAAAGCTGTACATCTAGCACTGGTTAGCATAAGCATCCAATACAATTGTCTTGTAGGTGTCAGGGTGTTACTTCTGGGTGTTGGACATTTGCCTTGGAATGCAGCTATATGGGTAAATGTGACCTAGGTATTATCCACACACACGTGAAACATGGATGCATGTGCTCTGTGTTGAAGGCTTGTCATTCAGTCATGACAGCCCAGAATGACAGACACTGGACAACCTCATAATAACATTGGCTCATTGATTTGGTCTAGCAGTTGTCACTCGTACCATGACATCACTGCATGTGGCTGTAATATGCTTGGAAGCAAATGCCTCATGTAAGGTGACGGACAGCAGCAGAAATTATGTATATGACCAATGTGAGATATACTTAGGGTAGCAGTCCTGCTAATAATGTCAACTAACACAGCCGGGAGAGGTCACCTTGACACCTGCACCTCAGTACCATTACACAAAGTAGCTCACACATTATGCTTGCACATTCCACTGGTCCACATATAATGTCACTGTCCACAACCTGCTATCAATGTATGCCTTTCAGGGCAGCAAGGTGTGTGACACATGCTGTAGGTAGCATCCACCTGTGTGTCCCAGGTAACCTATTGTCTGTCACGTCCACACATGCATGAATGTGTATACTTAACATATATATGTCAATACTTCATGTACATGTATGCATGTGCATCACACAGCACAGACACAGATATATAATTTACGGGCCACATACAGGTATCAGGTAGTAAACCAGTATGATGGGCATATATACTGACAGGTAAGATGTACATAGCTGTAAACCTGTGTGTTTATAATAGGAGTCCATTACAATGTGTTCTGTACATGTGAGTTTATGAGCATGCACACTGTGGCCTTCTGTGGTTAGAATCGGAGTGCATCCCAAACAGCCCTGTGCTACTAAGTGTATGTGTGTACCCACTGCCACCTTGTGTAATTTGAGTCAGTACATCAAACAAGTCCTTTGTTACTAAGTGTATGAGCATGCCCAGTATAACCTTGTGTAGCTGTAGTCACAGTGCATCCCAAACGGCCCTGTGCTACTAAGTTTATGAGCATGCCCACTGTAACCCTGTATAGTAATAGTAGTTGTCCATTCCACAGATGGGCATACTCCAGTTCAGGTTCCTGTTGTGCTACAACTATACTTCTCAGGCCTACCTATGTACTACCTGCAGATGATGTGTCTTGTTTGTGCATACAGGTTGTAATGCACACCTACTTTAAACACGCAGGTTTACAGATATGTACTTCGTGACTGTAAGTCTCCTTGTTGTCCTCAATCTTAGAAGGGCATTCTGACTGTTTTGGAATGTGCAATCTCTGTGGCACATCTCGCAACTGCGTAGTACTGTAATAGTTATCTGTAGACAGGCAGGAGTTCTGATGCCACCACCGGCAACTGTGTGTGTGTGTGGGTGTCAGCAAATGTCTGAGTGTGTTTGTGTGTGTGTTAACAAATGCCTGAGTGTGTGTCAGCAAATGGCTGAGTGTGTTTGTGTGCGTGCCAACAAATGCCTGCTTGTGTGTGTCAGCAAGTGGTTGTGTGTGTGTATTTGTGTCTGCATCCTGTCATGACGGCGGGTTTTGCTGCATTCCAAAGAGATACCTCCTTTTGCACTGGCCTTTATCCTTGTCAACTGCTAAACCTTTCTCTTCCCCCCCTCCCCACTGCAAGTAATCAGTCCTGTGATGTCACCCAGCTCAGAAGTGGAATCAGAGTAAGTGTAATTGTATGTGTTCTATGGCACATATCCCAACTGCATACCACTGTACTAGTTACCTTTACATAGGCAAGATGTGTATGCACAATACTGGCAAGTGTGCGTGTTTGTGTGTGTGACTACCCTGTAGCTAGGCATACACATGTGTAATGTCTTTTAGCACAACATGGTAGCCATCTGTGGTGACCGGTGTCTACAAAGTATTACATAGGAATGGTAAAGAATACACAGTCAAGCACGACTACAGTTGGGTATGTTATTTTCCTGTGCCACTGTCGAGCAGTGACACAGAAGTGGTCGCTGGGGTGTAAGTCCATACCCATCATTCCCCACCCTAATGCCACAATCCCCGAGGTAGATTACATTAGCCATCATTCCCCACCCCAAACTCTACATACACAACAACCATCCATTCTCTGGTGAACTGCTTAAGATTTAAATGTTATAACACAAGAGATGCCTCTGTTTTGTGTACACGTCAGTTCCTTTGGAACCCTTCTGTGTCACAAAGGGTGTTCAGATGTGTGTGTGCGTATGTATAGATATATATATATATCTATATATATATATATATATATATATATATATATATATATATATATATATATAGGTTCATACTAGGCTATCTGCCCTAGGGCATTTATAAGCCTAGCCGGAATGTGTTTGGCTTTCGCCACCCATTTTAAATTTATTTTGCTATGCCCTTTTTCGAGGTTAGTATACTGTGCCTCTATATAACAGTGACACAGAAGTGATACCCGGGGTAGACCTACGATCTCCCATCCACTCATCAAGATTCCTCTTGAAGAGAGTCAATGAGGGAATCTGCCTAACCTGGACTGGGATTTTATTCCAGAGTGAAGGGAGCCTCTGGGTTATGAATCTGTCCCTCCAGCATGTCCTATTTATTTCAGTGCTGAGGTTCAAGTCTCCCGAGCACGTAGCTCGATGGGATTTGGATTTTCTGAGGTGCAGCATGTCCATTAATTCCGAGTCGGACATGGCTTTATACGTCAGGCACAGATCTCCTCTGAACAGGCGGTATGCCACTGAGTAGAGCTGGAGTTTCTTTAACCGGGCAGCATATGGCATCTGTTTGAGCCCTTTGATCCTCTTGGTGAGGTACTTTGGGGTCTTTCCAGTTGCTGCAGGTGTCTGGTAAGGTACATCCCAAAAGGCATTGTACTCAATTATGGGCCTGATGAGGGATGAGTAAAGAGGCACGATGACCTCCCCTGATCTAGATGTGAATCCCTTCATGATTAGGTGGGCTATATAAAATGTTTTTCTAACCACTTTGGCCACGTGGTTGTCAAATGAGAGTTTGCTATCAACTTGGGTCCCCAGGTCCCTAATTACTTCTTCTGTACTTAATGGATTTCCACCTATGTGGTAATTTGTGGGCACTTTGTTTTTGCCAAAGGGGATGACTATACACCTTTTGGCATTTAGCTTGAGGCCATGGTTCTGGCACCAGTTGTCTGTTTCTATGAGGCCCTTTTGGAGGATGCTTGTGTCGGCTGGAGAGTCGATTATGGCACCCAGTTTGCAGTCATCTGCGAACTTGGTCAGCCACAGTCCTTCCGTGTTGGCCTGTACCTCCGAAATATATACCCGAAAGAGAGGTCCCAGGACTGAGCCTTGTGGGACACCACTTGTAACTGGTTTGGAGTCTGACATGGCTCCAGCAATTCTAACCATGTGGGTTCTGTCCTTCAGCCAGTTTGCAATCCATCTAGTGACATAGGGTTTATATTTAAGCTGGTGAGCTTATCTATAATGCCCAGTGGGTATTGTATCGAAGGCTTTTGTGAGGTCCAGGTAGGCTGTGTGGACCACCTTCCCTCGTCAATGGCCTTGGTGACTGTTTCAAAGAAATCAACCAGGTTTAAGAGGCAGGATCTGCCCTTAACAAAGCCGAACTGGGTAGGATCCAGTGTTTGTAGGTCCACAATATCTTTATTTATGAGGTCCATGATGATCCTTTCCATAGCTTTGCAGACCAAGCTAGTCAGGCTTGTGGGGCTAGTTTCCAGGATCCGTTGAGGCACCACCTTTATGGAGAGGGACCACTGTTGCTGTACGCCACTCTTTGGGCACATATCCTGTAGTAAGGCTGAGATTGAACAGTAGTTTTATGTTTGGGTTTAGCTCTTCTTTGAGTTCATGTAGAACGCAGCCCGGGACACCATCTGGTCCCATTGATGCTGTGTTTTTTGCTTTGGAGGGCGGCTCTTACCTGAGCATCTGAGATGTCAGGGGGCAGCACTCTGCTGGGATAGATATTTGCCCTTTTGGTGGGGATGGGGGGGGGAGTTTGCACTGAACCTGTCAGCTAGGATGTTGGCAGTGTCTGTGGGTTCGGTGTATTTTTTGTCATTTTGGACTAATTCTGAGCATATCTGGGAATTACCACCCAGGTTCCTAACATAACTAAAGAAAGCCTTGTGATTATCCTTAGTGTCCTGTGCAATTTTCTCTCAAATGGCCTTAGACAATTTTATGTGTGCCCGTAGTTTTTTGCTAATACTGATCAGTGATGCCTTCCCTTTTTGGGATATATATATATATATATGTATGTATGTATATATATATATAGATATATATATATATATATATATATATATATATATATATATATATATATATGTAGCTATAGCTGTGTCTGTGTATATGCATAAATATTTATATATATATATATATCTATATATATATATATATATATATATATATATATATATATATATATATATATATATATATATATATATATATATATATATATAAAATATGTACACATCCCGTATGTGTATATATATATATATATATATATATATATATATATCTATATATCTATATATATATATATATATATATATGTATAGTTATGACAGTTGTACAGATGTGGACTTATCTTTGTTGTTTCACAGAGTACAGTACATTCAAGGGTACTGTACACATGTACACAAAGTGACTGTCCCATGTGTTTTCAGTACTGTGGAACACCTGTAGTAAGATGTGCATTATAAACTCCATGCAACATGTATACAACCTAGATGGCTTAGTAGTACATCCAGTGACCTCAGTGTGCATGGTCCAGGATTCAAGACCTACAAGCCTTGTTGATACTGTCAGTTAGGACTGCATAAGACACTTTTAAGCAGTTGTAAGCAGGTATAAATGCATTTTCATGACAGTAAGCAGTGGGGTACACGCAGGTAACAGACATGTACAACTTGCAGTGCACTTGAAATGCCCTTCTTTGGCAATCCTGCTGATGTCACCCACCTATGAATACACCTCTGGGAGTGCTGTAACCCAATAATCTGCATGGTGCGTGCTGTAACTGCGTAATGCTGTAGTGTGTTAAACTAGTTTAGTAGGTGTTTTAATCCCAGACAGGCCAACTGTGTGTGTGTGTGTGTGTGTGTGTGTGTGTGTGTGTGTGTGTGTGTGTGTGTGTGTGTGTGTGTGTGTGTGTCTGCCTGCCTGCCTGAGAAAGAAACAATGCTTTTAGAGTATGCACACTCTTTACAATTCACATACTCACATTTGGCAATCCTGCTGATGTCACCCACCTAGAAATACACCTTTGTGACTACTGTAACCCAGTATTTGCCATAGCGCATGCTGTAACTGTGCATTGCTGTAGGGTGATAAACTAGTTAGGTAGGGGTTCTATTCCAAAAGAGGCCAACTGTATGTGTCTGCCTAAGAAAGTAACAATGCTTTTTAGAGTATGCACACTTTTTACAATTCACATAACCACCTTTGGAAAGCCTGCTGATGTCACCCACCTAGAAATACACCTCTGAGACATCTCTAACCCAGTAATCCCCAAAGCATGTGCTGTAACTGCATAATGCTGTAGTGTGATAAACTAGTTAGATAGGGGTTCTATTCCAAGACAGGCCAAGTGTGTGTGTGTGTCTGTCTGCCTGAGAATGGAACAATGCTTTTTAGAGTATGCACACTCCTTACAATTCACATAACCACCTTTGGCAATCCTGCTGTTGTCACCCACCTAGTAATATACCTCTGGGATAGCTGTCACCTAATAATCTCCGTAGTGTGTGCTGTAACTGTGTAACAATGTAGTGTGATAAACTAGTTAGGTAGGGGTTCTATTCCAAGACATGGCAGGTGTGTATTTGACAGTCAGAGCCTGTGTGGAGGTGGCTGTGAGTGTCTAACCACTGGACATGTTGGGAGAGTGGATTTTGTAGTTTTCCTATATGGTGTCCATATTATATGTCACTATGTCCACCTCACGAGGAGTACAGATGTCAATCAGCCAAGGGACACTGTTGGCAAGCCATACCCCTACATCTGGCAAAAGGCCTGGTGAACAAAGTATGCAACCCTACTATTTATTTATTTATTTATTTATTTATTTGCAGTTGGTTTACCAGGATAGTCCATTGGGTCATTTGAACCCGTTTTCAATGGAGTCCTGGGGAGAAAAGCTCCAATAACAATCTTGGTTACAATAGTTTAAAGATGATATTTATATAAAGGTTGTAGTTTTGAGCAAAACATTTACAATTGATACAGCAAACATTACAAATAATGCAGACTAGTGATGAGGTTGAAACTGAAACAGACTGGCAATGGAACATTGCATTGTAGCAGCTGAGAGGCATTTCTTATTAGGAATATACAGATAACAGTTACAGTTTGATGCATTATTTACAAATAGCATATAAGTAACAGGAATATAAATATATGGAGAGTTGATAGAAGGAGAAAGTTTTTGATGTGAACAGAGAATGAGAGAGAGAGAGAGAGAAGGAAACTGAAGCATGGAATGAAGGAAAGAAGGAGTCATTACCACGAATACGTTCTGAACCCATGTGTCATACACAAACACACTTGCCAAGAATATCCCGCTATGTTGCTAGAACCCTGCACATTGATGACAGATAGTAGGCATGGTGTGATGGCAGTGGGCTGCAGAGGGCATGGCACCCTGCACAGCAGTACAATAGGCACATAATTGCGGACAATGTGCCTTCACTATGTTCCCCACTGGATGCCTGCAACATATGTGGTGCCATCAAATGTGATCCACAGAGGCCATACAATGCCTTACACATGTGCCCTGTATGGCCTGATGCCACTGACAGCAGGGAATTCCTGTATCATGCTATCAATGCAGGTGAAGGGTCAATCTGCTGTCTATAAGCAGTTCCTGCCACACCAGGCCAGTATTGGCATATCTGAGGATAACAGTCTGTGTACAAAACATGTGCCAGCCAAACCAGGTACACTTGTACATGTCACTGTACATTATTGTGAGAAGTGCACATCCCAGGCAATGTCCATGTCAAGGACTATCAAACACAGACATGGCATGCATTGCAAAGCAATGGCCATACACAATGATAATCAGGATGTCAGGACAGTTCATACAATACCCATCTGTGTGGGATATTGCAGACACTACACCCCTGTACCACACTGCACACCATTGTCGGGTGGCATGATGCCAAGGATTACCCCTCACCCAGCCTTGTACAGCCATCTTGCACAGCCAACCACTACACACCCATGAAGCAATGCCCACATGCATGTCAGTACTGGCACCTTGTGTCTGCATGTGGGGTATGATGCTCCTAACCACAGTCACACCCAGTATAACTCCCATTGGCATACCGACTGATGTCAGACACGTTCACATGCCCTAGCCCATAGAACCTCTGGATATCCCCTGTGGTGCATGTAGTACCTGTGCATTACTGCAGTGTGACAAACTAAGTAGTTAAGAAGTGTATTTGTGGGCCTGGCAAAGTGTGGCAATGTGAGTCCATTAGAGAGTGTGGTTGTGTTGACAATGACATCCGTTCATGTGGACAGCCATGTGTGCTACACCTAATGTATGTCTACTATATCTCTGTAAAGATGTCGCTCACCAGCACACATATATGTTCTTACAGCACACCAGCATGTCTGCTTTGTGGCACATGGAGTAACTGCATGCACTTGTAATAGTAATGACTAGTCAGTCAGGGGGTTGTACCCCTGTACTGTTAGGTGTGTGACAGATGATACTTAGGTTTTATTCTCCAAGCCCTTCTCTGATGCACTTTGCCTCTGTCTGTCCCTCACACATACTCTCTGGTGGATGTGGAGTTTTACACCTGCTCAGCAGCAGCTTGTGTTTTGTAAGTGATGGTCTTGATCAGATGATGGCCTCTGCACCTATTGCAGTCCTCCTCTAGCTGATTGCATGTGGAACATCTGTGGTGATGTTCCCATAGTCAATCGCATGGAAACAGTACAATATCTAGGAACATCATGTTGGTGTTTGCCCATGTCAGCCTCTATGAGTGGACCCTGGATCTGGTGTTTGGTAAACGGCATCACAGATGATATCTGGATATTCCTCAAACAACATACACAGTAGAAAATAGCTTAAAGACAGGAGGGTGATGTGCCAGACATGACTACAGCATGTAAGTGTAGCTATGCTTCATTGAGACTACTGCCAGTTTAACAAGTTGTGTGTGGTAATGGCTATTCTGCATGTTTTAAAACTGACAAGACATTGCTCTGTTTGTAAGGGAACCCCCATATGTAGGCCATCTGTGGACTGGTTAGTGTGTGGAACCATTTGTTTCCTGTGTTACTCACTGAACACACATCTGTGAACTGCAGAAACATAGTGTGAGGATTGCGTTCAGTACATGGTGATAGTGATGAGAGTTACAGCCATCACATCCCTGATTGGACATATGTCACATGAGATAGTGGTATGACAGTCACTGTCTGGGGTTCTCAGTGACATGCCAATAATGGGCCACTGTTCATAGCTGCTGTCACAAGTCTTCTACACTTTGTACAGATGTCATGCAGTATATATGCATGTGTTGTGCTCTCTCTGCAAATGTATATCATCTGTTGTGTTGGGTTGATGGTCATATCTATGCATGCTATTATAAGTAATCCTGAATGCTGTTGACTATTACTAAGCCATATCTGTGTTAAAACTGCAACATCATAGGCTGTATGGGTTTGGAGGTCCCGGCAGAACCTCTGGTCCCACTTCAGCAGGCCATGGCACCGGTCACCAGCACATCTGGGGCCCAGCCTTGGACCACCACCTCTGTTGGCTCTGCACCACCTTCTGGTGGAACCGCCACTGAGGATGGGGCTTGTCCCCCCTGCAAGTAGGTCCAGACAGGGACTTGTCCGCTGTTGTACAGTCCCGGATGTGGTGGGTAGAGGGCTCAATAAGGGGTTTTGAGGCCAGATATGCGATCTCAAGGGCAGAGTGTCACATTTACAGGGTGAGCATGCCCCTCCTAGACAGCCCCCAGCACTGCCACCTTTGCAGCTGGTTTGTTGCAGTGGTGGGTGCCCATGGCTAGGGACCTCCATCCCAGTGTTTCCGTCTGGGGGCTCATGGGCTTTTGACTGCCAAACACCCCTCTCCGTCCAAGGTGTATTCCCCCCACATAGGTTCATAGGTTCATAGATTAGTACTAAGCTAACTGCTCTTACAAGCTATTTTAAGCCTAGCCAATTATCCCTTGTGAAACACAAACCCGGCACCTTGTGTTTGTAAGGCAAACACCTTAACCATTAGGCCACCCTCCCAAGATGTGCTGGTGGCCGGTGCCTTGGCCTGCTGAAGTGGGACCGGAGGTTCTGCCGGGACCTCCAAACCCATACAGCCTATGATGTTGCAGTTTTAACACAGATATGGCTTAGTAATAGTCAACAGCATTCAGGATTACTTATAATAGCATGCATAGATATGACCATCAACCCAACACAACAGATGATATACATTTGCAGAGAGAGCACAACACATGCATATATACTGCATGACATCTGTACAAAGTGTAGAAGACTTGTGACAGCAGCTATGAACAGTGGCCCATTATTGGCATGTCACTGAGAACCCCAGACAGTGACTGTCATACCACTATTTCATGTGACATATGTCCAATCAGGGATGTGATGGCTCCCAACATGTGTCATATACTGACCCTGTATGCTGTATTGTCTGTCATCCTACCCAACTTATCCTCCACGAGCATGCCTACTCTCCTTCCCCCACATCCCACTCTCACCCTATGGGAACTTAAGGCCAATCAGTTCCTAGCACAACATTTTCCCCATATATAGCTGTCCATTTCACACACGTGTCCTCTGGAGACATGCAACCCTTTTAATATGCATCACAACATACTCCAATTGTCCTCACCCCTGTCTCCCAGGCACACGATCCTGGTATGCACATGACTCCTAAAGGTTCCAGGTACATGTGATGCAGACGACCCCATTGTACACACAACACTACCAGTCCCTCTATGGTTACCCCATTTACCTTTTTCATGATGATGATGTCGCACACAGCACCTTGCAAGAGTACTGTTCTCACATAATGATTGGACAGAAACTGTTGTGTTAATGTAAATAAAATGCACAGAGTGATGTATTTGGCCAATGTACAAATGCTTGTGTGTATTAATGACACATGTCTGTCTGAGGGAGACTTGATATTACATAGGACAACACCACTACATAATACAGGCATTGCTGGTGTTTCCCTTTTCATTCCTTTGTAATGCTTTGCTGTCACATGGGATGTTCTTGATATATCTATATATATATGTATGTATCTATATCTGCACATAAAAACACATACATACATCTACATGATGGAATACATTTTCTATACTGTTGAATGACTGCGCTGGATGATATGCTTGTGATAACATCCGATGTCTGTGTATCTGCCATGACTTAGTGGTAAATCACATTAGCTGTGTGTGCAGGGTCCTGGCTTTGATCCTTGCAGAGGCCGTTTACTTTGTTGCAGGGCAGAACAAGGCCGTTGGATACTGAGTGATTAAGGCACATTAAAGCAATTGTGAGCAGGTGTACGTGGGTTTGCGCGAAGCTAAGCAATGCTAACCTCCAGTTACAGTTTCTTACACCCAGTTAGCCTCTACATTGCTTCACCAGTGTAATACTCACATACTGGTGGCCAAACAGGCTTACACCAGCTTGCTCCCGCACTTGCAAATGCACTGCATTTGGTGTTTGCATCTGACACTCACACTGCTGGGTGGGAGTGAGGACTACGATATTACCTCGTGATGCCTATTACATCAGATTACATGCCTACAGTATCAGGAATGGCTGCCCATTAGGTGAGAGCATGCAGTTCGACTGTATGGAATCCGCGGCCTGTCCAGAGTTTGATTCATATTATTGGTGTGTTCCTCTTACAATCGGCACCTGTCGGGCTAATACATGGGAACTGACACTCTTCAATACAAACAAGTAATTGGGTTTTGGGACCCACATCCTTCAGCCGAGTCATGCTACTGTATACCTAATATTCTATCATCTTTCTAAGGTTGTAAGTGGAATATGTGCATTTTGTCCCTATCAGACCTCTCAAACGACTGGGGACAAATATCAACGAAATCAGGGACACATCATAACAACATCAGAGACACATTTAAATTATTAGTGCTATTAACCTGACACATTGACAGACTCAGAGCATATGAATTCACACACATTTTCTTAAGTAAATGATGTTTATAACTATTAATTGTTGTCATTATTCATTATGTGTAATTCACCACCTTTCCTCCAAAAGTCACTAGTTTTAGAAGGGATTAAGTGGGACAAAGTTAGAATTTGAGTCAAAATCAGGGACGTCCCTGGATATCGGGGACAGTTCAGAGGTATGGTCCCTATTTGTTCCCCCAATGGTTTATGTCCTATCCAGTGGATTTGCTCTTAGGGTTGAGAGGTATGGGCGTCAGCTATGCCCATTTTCGAATATTACTTACATCCCCGGGGCAGTCCTAATACAATTGCGCCAGCCAACACCTGCACGCCTAGGCCCAGAATTGCATACCCATAGTTCCCCCACCTGCCCCTCCTCTACAGCACTCATCCTTACTGTGGGTGCAGGTGGGATATAAACACACCACTACACACTGACCAGTCTCCGAGTGTCGGGACACATGTTCTACGTTGTGTCGACTCATGGGTTATCAGGCTTGCACAACCTACTGGTCCATGTACGTCTACAGCCTGGTTTGATGAATCATTACTGGGACTGACTCCGATGATCATTAATTTTTGGGTGTCCCACAAGGGACATCAATGTGTATGCTTCAAGATTAGACCTGGCAGGTCTCTCCCACTGGTAGTATCCTGCCGGTGGTCTGGGATGCAGTGGTGTATTTACTTTTATTGTGTGTCTGTATATCTCTCCAGCCTAGCTGGGGGGTGGGGGTTGATGCTACGTGTTACACGTTTGTTTATTGGACCCCTCACCCCCATATGCATGGCCTGTGAACATATGTAATTTGTAACTGCTGTATCATATCCTAGCTATATACATGTGTATATTTACAGTCATACACACACACACACACACACACACACACACACACACACACACACACACACACACACACACACACAAACACACACACACATATATATATATATATATATATATATATATATATATTTATATACATTACTATATACAGATATATCTGTATATATATATACATGTATATATTTATATATACATGATACATGTCTATATATATATATATATATATATACATATAAATAAGCATATTTATATATATATATATATATATATATATATATATATATATATATATATATATATATATATATATATATATATATGTATATATATATATATATATATATATATATATATATATATATATATATATATATATATAAAACAACATATGGGTCTATGGGTGCCTGCATATGTATATATCTATGTGTGGGTATGTATATGTATCCTGTCTCTGTATGTATACATTTGCACTATGGAGAGGGAGAGGTTTATTTCTATGTTGCTATGGGTAGATATACACACACATACCTCTACATATATACATCTACATCTGGTTATTCCGTTTCTTGCCATATAGATTACACTTTGCTGCAGTGGGACTTGTAGTGGGTGTGGCTGCTTGTTGGGTGACGCCTCTGGCCAATGAACACATTTGCTTACATCCCTGGGACTGTCCATATAGGCCCACATCAGCCAACATCTGCACACCTAGACCCATACAAAGCTACCCATAGTTCCCCCACCTGCACCTCCTCTACAGCACCCATCCTTACTCTGGGTCCTGGTCAGTTCAGAACGCACCACTACATTCTGCCCACTTTCCACTTCACGGGACCCATGTCATACAATTGTGTCGATCCATGGGTCATCAGGCTTTCCCGCCCTTGTATTCCGGGTATGTATACACCCCAGCCAAAATGGTCGGTGAATCACCTTCTTTTTGTCTTGTCAATTTTTGGGGTGTCCGTAAGGGACGCTCCCATCTGTGTTCCAAGATTAGCTTTCACGGGTGCAATGTGTACCCCCCGGTTGTATCCTGCCTGTGGTCTGGGGAGCAGTAGACTATTTACATTGTTTGCAGGTTTGTATGTATGTTTCCCATGTCCGGCTGGGGGGGGGGGGGTAGAAGGTCATGCTATGTGTTTAATTTTTCTTGCTTGGGCCCCTCACTTCCACTGGAATAGCCTGTGAACATATGTCATTCTTGTGTGCTGTTTCCTATCATAGCTGTATATCTGTGTATATCTACGCACACACACACACACACACACACACACACACACACACACACACACACACACACACACACACACACACACACACACACACACACATATATATATATATATATATATATATATATATATATATATATATATATATATATATATATATATATATATATATATATATATATATATATATATATATATATATATATATATATATATATATATATACGTATATGTATATGTCTGCAACTATATATATATATATATATA